>NC_056728.1:434501350-434726350 GCF_019279795.1 Protopterus annectens
CTGAGGTTCAAGTCTCTCGAACGCGTAGCTCGATGGGATTTGGATTTTCTGAGGTGCAGCATGCCCATTAATTCCGGGTTGGACATGGCCTTATACGTCAGGCACAGATCGCCTTTGAGCAGGCGGTATGCCACTGAGTAGAGCTGGAGTTTCTTTAACCGGGCAGCATATGGCATCTGTTTGAGCCCTTCGATCCTCTTGGTGAGGTACTTTTGGGGTCTTTCCAGTTGCTGCAGGTGTCTGGTAAGGTACATCCCAAAAGGGGCATTGTACTCAATTATGGGCCTGATGAGGGATGAGTAAAGAGGTACGATGACTTCCTCTGATCTAGATGTGAATCCCTTCATGATTAGGAGGGCTATATAAAATGTTTTTCTAACCACTTTGGCCACGTGGTTGTCAAATGAGAGATTGCTATCAACTTGGGTCCCCAGGTCCCTAAAATGGATTACCACCTATGTGGTAATTTGTGGGCACTTTGTTTTTGCCAAAGGGGATGACTATACACTTTTTGGCGTTTAGCTTGAGGCCATGGCTCTGGCACCAGTTGTCTGTTTCTATGAGGCCCTTTTGGAGGATGCTTGTGTCGGCTGGAGAGTTGATTATGGTGCCCAGTTTGCAGTCATGTGCGAACTTGGTCAGCCACAGTCCTTCCGTGTTGGCCTGTACCGCCGAGAAATATATACCGAACAAGAGAGGTCCCAGGACTGAGCCTTGTGGGGCGCCACTTGTAACTGGTTTGGAGTCTGACATGGCTCCAGCAATTCTAACCATGTGGGTTCTGTCCTTGAGCCAGTTTGCAACCCATCTAGTGACATAGGGGTTTATATTTAAGCTGGTGAGCTTATCTATAATGCCCGAGTGGGGTATTGTATCGAAGACTTTTTCGAGGTCCAGGTAGGCTGTGTGGACCACCTTCCCCTCGTCAGTGGCCTTGGTGACTGTTTCAAAGAAATCGACCAGGTTTAAGAGGCAGGATCTGCCCTTAACAAAGCCAAACTGGGTAGCATCCAGTGTCTGTAGGTCCCCAATATCTTTATTTATGAGGTCCATGATGATCCTTTCCATAGCTTTGCAGACCATACTAGTCAGGCTTATGGGGCGATAGTTTCCAGGATCCGTTGAGGCACCACCTTTGTGGAGAGGGACCACTGTTGCTGTACGCCACTCTTTGGGTACATATCCTGTAGTAAGGCTAAGATTGAACAGTAGTTTTATGTTTGGGTTTAGCTCTTCTTGGAGTTCATGTAGGACGCAGCCCGGGACACCATCTGGTCCCATTGATGCTGTGTTTTTTGCTTTGGAGAGGGCGGCTCTTACCTGAGCATCTGAGATGTCAGGGGGGCAGCACTCTGTTGGGATAGATATTTGCCCTTTTGGTGGGGAGAAGGGGGAGAAGTTTGCACTGAACCTGTCAGCTAGGATGTTGGCAATGTCTGTGGGCTAGGTGTATTTTTTGTCATTTTGGACTAATTCTGAGCATATCTGGGAATTCCCACCCAGGTTCCTAACATAACTAAAGAAAGCCTTGTGATTATCCTTGGTATCCTGTGCAATTTTTCTCTTGAAGCTGGCCTTAGAAGATTTTATGAGTGCCCGTAGTTTTTTGCCAATACTGATCAGAGATGCCTTCCCTTTTTTTGGGATTTTGCTCTGTCATGTAGTAGCTTCCTCCTTCTATTGTATAGTTTGTTTATGGCTGGGGTCCACCAGACAGGACGTCTGCCTTTGGAGGATTGGGTCTTGGTTTTATTTGGGATTGCATGATCCATGCATTCCTGAAGGTGTTCATAGAATGCGTTTATAAAGGATTCTGCGGTCTGGGCCGTATTTTCCACAGGCCCGGGGGCTTTGAAGGATTTCGCCTCGGTTTTGAGGCGTGTGAAATTTGCTTTAGAGAAGTTTTTCACTGTGGTTTTCTGGGCAGGGGTGGGGTCGGGATGTGAATATCCAGTGAGATTAGTTTATGGTCTGATCTTACCAGTGAGGGATACACTTCTGGTCTGGAGCATAGTGTCCCCATGTTGGTGATGATCAGGTCCAGTATGTTTTCCCCTCTTGTGGGAGTGGTAACAAGTTGTTCCATAGCATTTGAGTTTATAAATTCTAGGAACCTTTGGGCTAGGGTGTTGGAGCTAGAGTAATGCTCCCAGTCTATGTTTGGGTAGTTGAAGTCGCCCAATATAATGGTGTTTGGAGAGACCTTCATTTTTTCCAGTATTCTCAGGAAGGCCAAGTGGGGTTCCTGTGTTTGGGAGGGTGGTCTGTAGCAGGCTATAAACTGGAAGGCAGTTTTACCCACAGTTAGTTGCACATGAATAGTTTCTGATGCTTCGTGCTGTGCCACCAACCTGGAGGTGTGGGTATCTTTGACGAATATTGATACTCCCCCCTCCTTTTGTGGTTCGGTCCAAGTTTTGGGGCCGAAAAGCATGGTATGAGGTATAACCTGGTAGTGCTGGGGTGCTCTCGGGAGCCTTGAACCAGGATGTTCTTCATCTCACATTGCTGCAGTCCTTACACTTGAGTAGTCCGCTGTCCTCGGTCGGCCCGAATATCAAAGTATAAGGCTGACGTCGGTCAAGGCGCATTTGACTGACATCAGGACGTTAGGGTACAAATGCGCATGACCGACGTCATATCCTCAGTCTTTTTTGCCGCATGGTCCGATGCAGAAGCAGTATTGCAAGTGCCGGTTGGCGTTCTGAAATTTTTCGATTCCGGAGTTTCAGACCGAATCAAAGTTGGCTAAGTACCCCGTTGGGGAATATTTTGTTTTTTTCTTGCCTCAGTGGTTAAACGGATGTCAGAAAGAGTGAATAACTGCATTTCTTGTGGGAAACAGATACCGCATAGAGATTATCATACTTTGTGTATTCCTTGTTTAGGGCCTGAGCACGACGTTGTTGGGTGTCGCTCTTGTGCTAGATTTAATAAGCGCACTATAAAGAGGAGATTAGATTGTGCCAGGTTAGTCTTCGGGAAGCGGTGCAATTATAAAATGCCGTCGGATGCTCCGGCGCTTCTTCAAGAAGCGCAAGGACAAGGCAGTTAAGCCTAGGCTAGAAGAACCGTCCGTACCGGACGCCGGTTCTTTAGAGGTGTCAGTGGAGCCGGTGGCTCCACCGGAGGTTTCTTTGGGATCCCAGGGAGAGACCTTGTTGTTGCAGGATGTGGCCTCTCAGGAGGCAGGTCAGGGTGATGGGGCTTCTCAGGTTACTATACTCCCCTCCCTGCCTAGGGTGGTTAGGCCTTCTCCTTCTGTTTCCAAGGCTTCTCCTAGAGGCAGGCCAGGTTTAGCTTCAGCTGGTGTCACCCCCAGTTCTTCTGGAACTGTGCCCAAGAAGCATATGCTTAAAATGGCAGAGGATTTGATTTCTTTAATTAGGGGTTCTTTGCCCCCTCCTGATAAGAGACCTAGGATGGAGCCTGAGCTAGGGAGTTTTGAGCAGGCTTCGGATGTTTCAGAGTCTTTGGCTGAAGACTTGCAGGAGTACTCTCCTTATTCTGATTCTGATGTGGATGATTCTACTCCTTCTGCTTCTCCTCCTGAGGATTTTTCTTTTTCAGAGACTCTTCATTCCATGAGGGAGCATTTTAAGTGGGAAGGTCAGGACTTCTCCGATTCCAGGAAAAGGCTTAGGGAATTTTTGTTTTTACCCCAGCATAGGCCTTTGGCTATACCTCCTGTTTTGGATGTAGTGGAAGATGTTTTTACAGAAGCTTCTCTTAATCCTGATTCTTTGCCTCCTGCTCCTGTTAAACCGGATAGGTATTACAGGGTGCCTGAAGTTCATAAGTATCTTTTTAAGAGTCCTAGGGCAGACCCAGAAACTGTTAGCCAGGGGCCTAAAGGTGTTAAGGCTTCTGTTGTCAAGGCTTCTGTTGTCAAGAATCCGGTTCCTGCAGATAAAGAAGCCAGGGCCTTGGATAGATGGGGAAAGAAAGTTTATACCTCTTCTACTCTGGCTATGAGGGCTTTGAATTGCCAGTTTCACATGTTAAAATACCAAAACTATCTCCTTTCACAGTTGAAGTCTAAGGTTGATGCTCTGGCGGAAGGTATTGATTGTAAAGAGTTACAGGATTTGGTACATGTTTCTGAGCAGGTGGGTAAGCATTCTTTGCAATGTGGTTTTGATGCTGTACAGGCCTCGTCTAGGGTGGCTGCCACTGGGTCAGTTCTTCTTCGGCACGCCTGGTTGAGGGATCAAAATTTATCTGACCATGTTAAAACAAGGATTTTAGATGCTCCTTTACAATCTGATGTGTTGTTTGGTTCTCCTGTTGAGGCAGTTTTAAAGAAAATGGAAGACAAGGCTAAGTCTATGCAGACTGTTAAAGATTTTTTGCAGGTTCAGCCTCCAAAGTTTAGTAGAAATTGGCCTGCTAAAGGGTGGACGTATCCTTCTTATGATTCCCAGTCTAGGGGTAGATCTAGACGTGGTAGGGGCAGAGCTCAGGGCTCTTTCAGGCCTAGAACAGGGAGTTCTCCTGCACAGTCTTCTGTTGAGGGCAGGGGTCAGTCCTTTCGTAAACAGACCCAATGACCTACCTTTTCAGCTGCCAGAGCCTTCTCGTCTGGCAGCACCTTTGGGAGGAAGGTTGGCACTTTTCAAAGAAAATTGGAGTTTAATTACCCAAGACAAATGGGTATTGGATATCATACACCACGGTTACAGGTTTTATTTCCATACCTTGCCTCCTTTCAGAGGCATGCCAGACATTCCTCCTCAGCAAAGAATAGAGGCTCGCAGGCAAATTTCTCTGTTACTTCAACTAGGGGCCATACAGCCGGTCCCTATGCCAGAAGTGGGCCTAGGATTTTATTCTCGCCTGTTCCTAGTACCAAAGAAGGGGAACACGTGGAGACCAATTTTGGATTTATCTATCCTCAACACTTATCTGGACATTCCCAAGTTCAAAATGTTGACGTTACAACAGCTTTTACCTCTGCTGGGCAAAGATCATTGGATGGTAACTTTGGATCTCAAGGAGGCTTACTTTCATGTTCCTATCAGACTAAGTTGCAGGAAGTATCTGCGTTTTCGAGCTGGGACTTCTCACTATCAGTTCTCTGCATTGCCCTTTGGCTTATCTACTGCGCCCAGAGTGTTCACGAAAGTTCTGGCTCCAGTGATAGCTTTCTTCAGGCTAAAAGGAATACAGATCTATCCTTATTTGGACGACTGCCTGATTCTGGCTCAAGGAAGGGAAGAGCTTCTTCATCATTTGGAATATGTGATAGCAGTGCTAAGATGCCTGGGGTATTCTGTGAACGAAATAAAGTCCAGTCTAGTACCATCTCAGGACATGTGCTTTCTGGGTGTAAGACTGAATACAGCATCCCAGATGGCCTTTTAACCCCGGACAAACAAAAGAGTCTTTCCCTTTACTTCCATCAACTATCTCATCAGTCCGGGCTGACTGCAAGGACAGTCCTTCAAGCCTTAGGGTTCATGGCATCTTGTATTCTGGTGCTTCCCAATGCCAAACTGCATATGAGGAAGCTGCAATGGTATCTCAAAATGTATGGACACAGCACTGCCAGGATCTGGACACTGTCATTCCAATAATACCTTGCATTCAAAAGGAATTTTTGTGGTGGGCTCAGGAATGTCACCTAAACAAGGGACTCTCTGTGACCCGGCCAGAGGCGAGTCAGATTTTAACGACAGATGCCTCAGACAAAGCTTGGGGAGCTCATCTAAATGGAAAGTGGATACAAGACAAGTGGCCTGCCAGACTACAACATCTACATATCAATCTGAAGGAGATGTTAGCAGTCCAGTTTGCATTAATAGCTTTCAAGGATTTACTTCTTCCAGGGCAGGTGTTGATTCTAACAGACAACACAACTGTCATGTGGTACATCAACAAGCAAGGGGGAACACATTCTTATCCTCTATGCAGGCAAGCAATGATTTTGTGGGAGACTGCTCTCAGTTTACAGCTCAATCTTCAGGCAAGGTTTCTGCCAGGAGCACAGAACTCCTTAGCAGATGTGTTGAGCAGGCGGATTATGGATCCCCACGAGTGGAAATTGGATCCTCATGTATTTCAGAAATTGACAGTGTCCTGGGGAACTCCAGACATAGATCTGTTCGCTTCTCCACTAAACCATCAGCTGCCAAAGTTTTGCACAAAAAGGTTTCATCCCAAAGCTTGGAAAGTGGATGCTCTTTCTTTCAATTGGAGCAATCTTCATGTGTATGCCTTTCCACCTCTGCCTCTCCTCTCAAAGGTACTTCTAACGGTCAGACAGGACAAGCCAAGGATGATTTTAATAGCTCCAGATTGGCCTCGACAGCACTGGTACCCATTACTGAGAAGTCTGGTACGGAAGCCTCCATGGCCTTTGCCTTCGATTCCACACCTGTTGTCACAGGAGGACAGCCATTTGCTCAATGTCAAACTTCACTCTCTTCACCTAACAGCCTGGCATATTCTGTTTTGAACCATAGAGGGTCTCAACTTCCACAACAAGTTTTGAATGTGATTTTGGAAGCTAGAAGGCCTAGTACAAGGAAAGTGTACGCAGATAAATGGAAGAGATTTTTAGTTTGGAGTGCAGCAAAGGATTTTGATGTTTCTGAGCCTAATTTAAGTGTGGCTCTTCAATATCTTACTGAGTTACTGGACAAAGGTTTGTCCTTCTCTTCTATTAAGGTTCATGCTGCAGCGATTTCAGCTCACTATGAATGTGACCCTCCTTTGTTTTCTCATCCTTTGTTCAAGCAATTTCTTAGAGGGGCAAAGAATATAAGACCCCCACGTAGAGCTCCTACTCCTGCTTGGGATCTCAATTTTGTGTTGGAGAAACTCACTCTACAACCTTTTGAGCCTGCAGCTACTTCTGAGTTGAAATATTTATCATGGAAGACTGCTTTTTTGTTGGCCATTACCTCTGCAAGAAGGGTTTCTGAATTACAGGCCCTTTTGGCAGTTGAGCCTTTCTTGATTTTCCATAAGGATAGGGTATCTTTACGTACTAATCCTTCCTTTATGCCTAAGGTGGTTTCTAGTGTGGCTTTAAACCAAACTATTCATTTGCCTACTTTTTATGCAAATCCCCAAAATAAAGGGGAAAAGATTTTGCACACTTTAGATGTACACAGGTAGTTGCGATATTATTTGGACAGAACTAAAGGGTTCAGGCAGTCTCAGCAGTTGTTTGTTTCTTTTGCTTTGGGTTCTCAGGGCAAGCCTGTGTCAAAACAAACTATTTCTAAGTGGATTGGGTTTTGCATTGCTTTCTGTTATTCCCATCATGGCAAGGAGGTTCCAGCTGGGATTAGGCCTCATTCCACTAGGGCTACTGCCACTTCGACAGCTTTTTTGAGGGGAGTGGCAACCAAGGATATTTTGGAGGCAGCTACTTGGAGTTCAGCGCATACTTTCTCTAGGCATTATCACCTACCACTTTACTCTAAATCCAGGGCTGGTTTTGCCACTGCTGTTTTGCAGGGCATTTTGGCAGCTCCTGCTTCCTTGTAGTTGACCATCCTCCCATACCTCTGCTTTGGGATTCTACCCAAGTGTAAGGACTGCAGCAATGTGAGATGAAGAACATAGTACAGTTTTGTACCTACCATAAATGTAGATGTTCGAAGATCCACATTGCTGCAGTCCAATTTACCCTCCCTCCTTCCCCTCTGTAGTTAGAGGTGGTTGTGTGGGTTGGGTTGTAAATATTGTATGTATTGTATATATTGTACATATAAGTAGTGCAAGGGTGGTTGGTTGTTAGTTTGCTGTCTTTTGGTTTAGACCTTTATGTTTAGGGTCTTCTGACATCTGGGGCAAGAAAAGACTGAGGATATGACGTCGGTCATGCGCATTTGTACCCTGACGTCCTGATGTCAGTCAAATGCGCCTTGACCGACGTCAGCCTTATACTTTGATATTCGGGCCGACCGAGGACAGCGGACTACCCAAGTGTAAGGACTGCAGCAATGTGGATCTTCGAACATCTACATTTATGGTAGGTACAAAACTGTACTTTTCTGTTACTGCACAGATATTGATGTTCTCCATGCTAAGGAGAGTTTCGAGTGCGTGCATCTTGAGGTTTAGACTTCTGGCGTTGAGTAGCATTACTCTTAGTTTCTTATCCCTTGTGATACCTATGGAGGTGGGTTTGTCTTTTGAGCCTTGCCTAAAAAAGGCACTATGGGGTAGCAAGAGCCTTTGCCAATATCCGAAAGCCCAGGGGTGACAGGTGCAAGCCGTCCATAGCGAAGCATTGTGGCTTGTCGAGCATGTCATCCCAGGCTGACAGGCATTGGATCCCCTTTGAGTGACACCAACACTTAAGCCAATTGTTGAAATTGATCATCTTGTCTTCATATTGTGGCGTCATTCTTGGTGAGGGTAAGATGCTACTCAAGGTCAGGGTCATACCGGCCTGGGCTACATGCTCGGAGAGCTCCTCTATGTCTCTTTTCATGTAGTCCAGGGAGGTACGTCTCGGGTCATTCACACCAGCATGGACAATGACTGAGTCATATTTGTACTTACCTTGGAGTGACCTGAGTGCTTGTGTTATGTGGCGGATCCTAGTGCCCGACAGGGAGCTCACCGTGACCTTCTCCTTGTTCAGCCTGGTGAGCGGGGCGTCAGTGTGCCTGACGATAGTCACCTATTACAAGTGTATCAGGTGTGTTGTTTAGCCTTAAGGGCTGTGACTTTTCAGAACACTGGCTTTGTGAGGTATGTGTTGCACGTGTTTTGTTTTGGGGTAGTGGTTGCTTGGGTGTCTGCTGTGGAGGTCTCTGCTGCTTAGGCAGATTTTTATTTAGAGCCTCCGAGTATGTTTTTGTGTGTTTATGTGTTTGGTTTGTTGTTGTGGTAGGTCTATGTGAGACTGGAATTGTAGTGAGTGTGGTTTCCTTCTCCTCCTGACTGGTTTCGGCAGTACTGAGTTGAGAGAGCTTAGCCTCCAGTTTGGCTATATGGTTGCATCTCTCACATGTGTTGGAATTTGTTGGGAGGAGGAGAGGGTTGTCTGTGTACATGAGGCAGTTGTGACATTGCCTCAAGATTCCCAGATTCACCAGCTGGACTGGAGAGGAGATTGACAACTGGCCTTTGGACATGCTAGAATAGTATTGGGAATTCCTTTATAATTGAAAAAAAGGGCCAATGGGGAACAAGGTGTACTCAAGGGGAGTTTGTGAGGGTGTAGTGCTTTTAATTTTTTAGAGCTGACTTATATAATTGCTTTAGTGAGCAAGTGCCAGGTAACTTAAATGCAAAAACGACAAACAGTAACTTTCTTTCAAGTGAAACAAGAAAATAAGTACAGTAAGCAATGCAGATATCACTAGGGATCCACAGAAGTGCTAAAAGGCCGCGTTTTAGGTGGAATTAGCTTTTCAGGGAAATAAACAAACAACAAGCATACAAATAAAGCTAGATTCAGCAGGCCTGGATGTTGTCTATGCTACAGCAAACAAGGTATACCAATTTCAGTAAGAAACAGTTAGAATATGCAGGCACTATAAGCCTTTAACCAGAAATTCCCTGCTCAGAAGGGCAGAGTCCAGCCTCTCCTCCCACAAGAGTGCAGACCGCAAAAATAACTGGCCTGAAGCCCAAGTGCTTAAACCAGAACTAATACACTTTTAGAATAACAGACACTGAGCTCTCAATCAGGAGTTCCTAACTTAGAAGGATGTAAGCTACCTTTCCTGCCACCACAGTGCAGGCCACAAACCTTCCTAATGTAAAACAACTGGTCTGAAGCCCAAGTGCTTAATCCAAAAGACTTAGAAATTATAGCTACACTTTAATCAAGTTACTACCAGCAGTAATAAATACAACTGAATACTTTAAAGAATGCCTGGATTAGTGCTCAAGTTATACAAACAAAGCTAGATTCAGCAGGCCTGGATCTAGTCTATGGTACAGCAAACGAGGTGTACCAATTTCAGTAAGAAGCAGTTCAAATATGCAGGCACTATAATCTTTAACCAGAAATTCCCAGCTCAGAAAGAGAGAGTCCAGCCTCTCCTCCCACAAGAGTGTGGAACACGAACCCTCTTAATGTAAAATAACTGGCCTCAAGCCCAAGTGCTTAAACCAGAATTAATACACTTTTAGAATAACAGACATTGGGCCCTCAATCAGCAGTTCCCAACTTAGAAGGATGTAAGCTACCTGTTCTGCCACTACAGTGCAGACCACAAACCTTCCTAATGTAAAACTGGTCTGAAGCCCAGGTGCTTAAACTAAAAGGCTTACAATGAGTTACACCAAGCAGTAATAAATACAATTGAGTACTTTTAAGATGATGCAAAAGCAAAATAAAGTAAGAAAAAACACAAATACAGTAAAAGCAGATAATTTTTTTTTTTTTTGTTTGAAAGAGAGAAAGGAGTAGCAGAAAGTAAGCTGATTGGCCTTCTCAAATGCTCTCCCTGTACTGGGTAGCTGGGTAGAATAAGGTAATGACACTAGACTGGGAGGAGGATCCCAGATCAAATTTACACTAGGGGCGGGCAACTGCAAAGCCACCAACTATAAAAACACTATACCAACAGGGAGGGAAGGTGGGAATCAAACTGCAGAAATGTTACTCACAGCTGAAAAGCAGCAGTGAGCCTTTAAATGAAAGTTTTAAACAGCTAAAGGAGCCACTAGAAAAAAAGAGTTTAACTGCAACAAGTTATCATAAACAAACAACCCAACAGATGCTTAATAAGAGTGGACAATTTCCAGTTAATACCTCACACACAGTGAAACTAGCTAGAAAAAATACGCAGTACACAAAGTGCTATAAACAACAAAGAAATAAAGAACAAAATAAACAAAAAACAGGATACTTAATGTTATATATTGTAGCTCCGAGTTTGCTGAGTGTCTTTCCTTCGATAAGCTCACTGTAAAATGGCTGAACACTCACAGCTGAGCTTCTTAGGTAACAGAAAGTTGAAACCTGAGACAGCTTTTAAGAAAGAAATCTCAAAAGAACCAATGAGGTGCTTAGTCTAAGCTGTAGTCCAGGAGACCTCAGTCAGCCAATGACCTCAAACAATTCTCTCTCACTGAAATGCCTGATGGCTTTGGCTAAAACAAGATGTCCCTGTATTATGTGCTCAGACACACAGCCTCCACAAACACTAGGCCCAAATACAAGCCTGAATATGGAAATGCTACAAATATCCCACTACTTAGAACAAACTGCAGAAATGTTACTCACAGCTGAAAAGCAGCAGTGAGCCTTTAAATGAAAGTTTTAAACCGCTAAAGGAGCCACTAGAAAAAGAGTTTAACTGCAACAAGTTATCATAAACAAACAACCCAACAGATGCTTAATAAGAGTGGACAATTTCCAGTTAATACCTCACACACAGTGAAACTAGCTAGAAAAAATACACAGTACACAAAGTGCTATAAACAACAAAGAAATAAAGAACAAAATAAACAAAAAACAGGATACTTAATGTTATATATTGTAGCTCCGAGTTTCCTAAGTGTCCTTTCTTCGATAAGCTCACTGTAAAATGCATAGCATAAAATTCACGAATTGCATTTACACCATATTCATTGGGTATCCCAGGAAATAAGGAGCCTATATCCAAGGTCACCATCATAAATTCTCGAGTCTTATTATTATCATACCATGAATAAAGTTTTTTTTAAAAAATCATTAGTATCTTTTATGTAACTAGGACAAGAAGGCAAATATTTCCTGAATAAAGATAAATAAAGGTTCCGTTGACCACCCTCTTCCCAAGACTATTGGTCTCATTGGTGGTATAGTAAGAGATTTATGTAACTTCGGTATTCCATATATGATCAGAATAACCGGACTTGGAACAGAAAAATAATTAAAAAGTTCAAATGTGATATCACCCTGTGTTTGCATTTCATAGACAAACATTCACTTCACTAATAATCTTTCATGTGAGAGTGTTCAATCTCGCCATTTGTTCTTACACATGGGTGTCTGAGCCGATCCTCGGCTCCGAGTCGGCCGCTTTGCAAAGCTCTGCATCCAGAAGAAGCTCGAGACCAACCTATCTCCCACAATTCCCTCTGTCTTTACCTCAGATCTAGTTTGCCGCTGCAACTGATCGCATCGTTGAAGAGCTCTGAGCCAACTAACAGATAAGATATAGCTTTTTTTCCAATAGGATTTTCTTCTAAATTCTTAGAATTTTTGGACTTATATAGTGTGTGTGTGTGTGTGTGTGTGTGTGTGTGTGTGTGTGTGTGTGTGTGTGTGTGTGTGTGTGTATGGTCTGGTGGTTCCGTCTACTAATTTATAGTGTTTTAAGGCATTTATAATTAGTTAGGATTCCTAAGGCCTACCCCACCTACTAAATACCGGATTTGACTTGGATATTAATACTACCTAATATCATCGCTTCTCTGCCCTTTGGCTAAGTTTAAGTGTAGTGATTACTTATATTTTGACTGTGTTTGACAAGTTTTCGACTCTTGATTATGTCAGAAAAGGTTAAGTCAGGCTTTAAAAGATGTCAGTGCGGATAGAAGATGTCTGTCACCGACAACCATAGCTCCTGTGTATACTGTCTTGGCCCTCTCCATCTTCAGGAGGACTGCTCCATATGTCATTCCTTTATTGGAAGGGTCATGACAGATAGGCGCAGGAAGCTTATGGACAGAGGTCTTTTAAAGCCTGCCTTCCAGGAGGCTTTAGACAAGTCAGAGCAGACTTCTAAATCCTCGAAGGAATCGAGGACTTCGGAGCTCAAGTCATCGGCTCCAAGTACTTCTTTTAAAGTTCTTTCACCGGTTCCACAGACCTCAGGACTGAGTGTCAAGCTATTGTCTGTCACCGAGCCTCGGGTCTTGGAACCGGTGACGGAACTGCCGCCTCCTGCTCTTTTGAGGTCGGCACCGTCCTCGATTCCTTCGACATGGTCTTCCAGGCCCCTCTCAGACACCGACGTAGATCGTGTGGTGCAGAAGCTGATGTACAACACAGCCCTGTCCAAACTCATTGCAGTCTCCTCTCAGTTGGTGTAGAGACTCGAAGGCCTTCCCTTGTCTCAATCTGGTCCTCCTCCGAGGCCTACTCAGCCCTCGGAGCCGGAAGACGTTGATCTGCTGATAGTGGAGCCCTTGGTGCTGGAGCAGTCTCTTTCTCGGTCGGCACCGTTGACCTCGACTCCGTCGGAACCACTACCGGACTCGTGGAGCCGGCGATCTATCCTTGGTTCCGGGACCGAGAGCCGAACCGATGTTTCGGTGCAGACTCTCCCTCTCGGCGCCTCGGCACGGATCACCTCGGCTCCGTCCTCGGGGTCGGTGCCCTTGGCTTCTACGTCGGAGATTCCTCCGCGTTCTTCGGAATCGGGGGATTCCTCGGCTTGGGGTCCGGGGGCCTTCGACCTTATGAGGAAGGTATTGTCTTCCCAGACAACTACTTCAGCAGAAGCAACGTTTCCCTCCCATAAAGGCCCGTTGTCCTCTTCTGCACCCACGGCTACTCAAAAGTGTCGAGCACCAGTGTCTCAGCCGCTCCCAGAGGGAGCCCCCTCTTCCTCCGAGGCTTCATCGGATGCCCCCCCCCCGATGACGTCCCGAGGAAAAGATTGTGCAAGAGGAGGCACTTGGATTCTCCACAAGAGTCCTTAACATCAGACACTGACTTAGATGAGTCAGAAGGGTCCCCAAAATCACCCTCGGAGGATGTCTCCTTCTCTGACATCCTGGAGATCCTAAAACAGGTGATTGGCAAGCCCTACCCCCTTCTGAGGATGAGTCAGTTTTGCTGAAGGCATTCGGTGCTCGCCCTTCTTCCTCCTGGGTCACTCCGCCCTTCGAGTTAATGGAATTAATTGCTCGAAGGGCGTGGGAGACACCTGACACAGTGGAGCCAGTTCCCAGAAAGCCTAATAAATATATTACGGCCCCTCAGGATAGGGCATACCTCACAAAGGGAGTTCCAATGGACGCTATGGTGGTGGCAGCTGCCATGAAAAAGGAGATGTCCGAATCTTCCTCGTCTGTCCATCCTTCTAACAGAGATTCTAGGACCATGGACAGATATGGGAAGCGCATTTTCAGTTCAGCGACTTTTTCCATGCGATCGCTGAACTATTTGACACATTTCACTCGCTTACAGAGGGATCTAGTCAAAGAGTTGGGAGATGCCCTCCAGGGTACTACAGATGCTGCTGTCTTGGATAAGGTTACAGCACAGCTCAATACCCTTGCATCTATTGTAAACTCGTCCATGAGGCTCATATCGTATGCAGCCGAAGGATTGAGTAGGGCTGCGGCTTCAGCGATTGCTCTTCGTAGACAATCCTGGATGCGCCTATGCTCCTTTGCGGAAGCCTTCAAGTCTTCCTTTACTAATGCCCCCTTTGATGGTGCCACTGTTTTTGGCCCCAAAGTAAAGGAGACCCTGACCCGGTGTGAGCAAGAGGGAAAGACTCTGTCTGCTGTCGGAGTCCGTTTTTCCACCCCATCCAGACCGTACCCCAAAGGGCAACGAGGTGGGAAAATGTGGTTTCGTAAACCCCAGGGTTCTTTCCCGAGCACACAGGGTGATGCCCCCTCCAGAGGCAGGGGGGGGGGCAGAAGTGGAAGATGTCGCCCTGGCGGCAGAGGGGGTCCGCAGAACCAAGGCGAATGGGGATACTATCCCTGGGAAGCCTTTCCAGCACTCCTGAGAGGAGGCCCGACTGTCCTGCTCTGGAGGCAGTCGGGGGTCGCTTAGCTTTATACCCTCAGGCCTGGCAAAGTCTTACTTCAGTCAATTGGGTAAAAAGCATTATTACCAGAGGTTACAAAATTCCATTTCTACTTCCCCCCTTACCACAGAAAAGATTCCCAGATGTACCGCCCTATCTGCGAGAACCTGCAGCTATAGAAATTTCAAAGCTGCTAGAAAAAAGAGTCATCCAACCAGTCCCGGCGGACCAAAGAGGATCCGGAACTTACTCAAGGTTCTTTTTAGTTCCAAAAAAGACAGGGGACTGGAGGCCAATTCTGGACCTAAGCAATCTCAATATCTATGTGAAGAAAGAAAAGTTCCGGATGGTCACACTTCAATCGATCCTTCCGTTCTTACAGAAGGACGACTGGATGTGCTCAGTAGATCTCAAGGACACATACTACCACATCAAAATGGCCAGAGCGTCCAGAGATCACCTGCGCTTCTGGCTGGGAGCCAGCCACTTTCAGTTTCGGGCCCTGCCCTTTGGTCTAAACTCATCCCCCAGGGTTTTCACCAAATGCATGGCAGTGGTAGTGTCTCACTTGAGACGCCTAGGATTCCAGGTGTTTCCATATCTGGACGACTGGCTCCTTACTGCCACCACCGAGTGTCGACTGATACAGGCCAGGGACTACACACTCAGCCTTTGTGTTCACCTAGGGATTTCGATAAATTTCGAAAAATCTGCCTCACAGCCATCACAGCATATTTCATTTATAGGGGCAGATTTGGATACCCATTCCTTGCTTCTAAGACTCCCCTCCGCAAGAATAACTTCCCTACAAAAACACATATCTCTTCTTCTGTTGTCCAAAAAATCCCCAGCCAAACTAGTTCTGAAAGTCTTGGGACTCATGTCAGCTTCCCTCATTGCAGTTCCCATGGGAAGACTACACATGAGAATTCTCCAATGGCTGCTATTCGCACAATGGTCGTTCCAACAGTTACCGCTGACACACGAAATTCACATTACAAACACCTGCAAAGCACACCTATCTTGGTGGTTACAGAATCACAATCTCATCGTCGGCCGACCATTTGTGTTACCCACACCAATAGCCACAGTGACCACGGACGCTTCCCTGATAGGGTGGGGGGGCATCTTTCAGGGACAAGACAGTCCAAGGCGAATGGACCAATCTAGAGTACAACCTGCACATCAATGTCCTGGAGATGAGGGCAGTGTTTCTAGCGTTGCAACACTTCTCCTCCCTTCTACCTCTAGGGACTATTGCAGTTCAAACGGACAACATGTCCGTAGTTTGGTACATAAACAAACAAGGAGGAACCAAGTCTTACCAGTTGTGCAGAGAGGCCATGAGAATTTGGCAATGGGCAGAGTCCACGGGTCGCTTTCTGATAGCAACGCACATCCCGGGGTTATCCAACGTTATAGCGGACAGGTTGAGCAGAGCCATCCTGTTCCCTCACGAGTGGTCCCTCAACCAGACAATAGCGGAAATGATATTCCGCAAGTGGGGCCAGCCTTGCTGCGATCTTTTTGCGTCTCCAATGAACGCCAAATGCAGAAGCTACTTTGCCCTGTTACCCCCTCCAGGGGATGTCCCCAGGGACGCTCTTATTCACGATTGGCCCCCGGGTCTCCTGTATGCTTTTCCCCCTATACCTCTGATACCGAGATTTCTCCAGAAAGCCAAGGATCTAGAAAGGACAGTAATTCTCATTGCCCCATTCTGACCTCGTCAGATTTGGTTCCCCTTTCTTCAAGCACACCAAATACGGGAGCCCTGGATTCTGGACCCGGTGCCAGACCTACTGACCCATTCGTCAGGAGCTCCCCACCCGTCGCTCCTGTCCCTCAGATTAGCAGCTTGGCTGCTCCGCTTCCCTTCTTAGCCAGGTCTGATCTTCTTTCTCCGGCGGTTCAAGACATTCTGGTAGCCTCTTATAAGGCCTCCACTACAAAAATTTACACTAGTAAGTGGAAACGTTTTGTATACTGGGCTACTGCACAGCATTTAGATCCCTTAATAGCTCCACTAAACAAAGTTTTAGAGTTCCTATCCATGCTGTTTCACCAGGGAGCCTCTACTGCCACCTTAAGGGTTCTGTTGGCTGCTATTTCCAACTTTCATGTAGGAGAGAATGGAGCACCTATTATGGCTCATAGGCTTTGTAAAGCCTTTTTGAAAGGATCCTTTCATCTTAGACCACCAGTCAAGTTTCCTACAGCTCCATGGAATCTAAACCTCCTTTTATCCCAGCTAATGTTACCACCTTTTGAACCAGCTTCTTCCTGTTCCTTAAAGTTGTTGTCCTGGAAAACTCTCTTTCTGGTAGCTATCACCTCAGCCAGACGAGTGTCGGAACTTCAAGCTCTTTCCATTAAACAGCCATATTTAATATTTCATCCGGACAGGGTATCTTTACGCACCAACCCTTCGTTCCTCCCCAAGGTTTGTTCAGTTAACAACATTAATCAATCCATTGAGCTTCCCACATTTTTCAAAAATCATTCCCATAAGCTGGAGTATATGTTGCACAAGTTGGATGTTCATAGACAACTCAGATTCTATCTAGATAGAACGAAAGGTCATAGGAAAGCAGACCAGCTCTTTATAGCCTTTGCGGACAACAAAAAGGGCATGGCAGTGACGAAGCGTACTCTCTCCAAATGGCTGACTGATTGTATTACCTTCGTTTATGCTGCTTCTAGTCAGACTTTGCCCACCAAACCAAAAGGACATTCTACTAGATCAGTTTCTACATCTTTGGCTCATGCGGCCCGCCTACCTTTGGACGCTATTTGTGCGGCCGCCACTTGGTCTAAACCACATACGTTCATCACTCATTATAAGGTGGATAGAATTTCCAGGGACAGAGCAACATTTGGTTCCACTGTGCTCAGGAACCTTCTTCCGTGAGTCTCTCAGGGTCACGGAGCTAGGGACGCTACCCATGTGTAAGAACAAACGGCGAGATTGAACACTCTCACATAAAGAAGTTTTTTTTTACCATAACGTTCCATGTGGAGTGTTCATCTCGCCTTTGTTCTTACATTCCCACCCTCCCACCCTCAGGTCAGGAAGAATGTCCAGTTTAGAGGTCTGGTCTCTTTATCTCCCGCTGCTGGTCTCTTTCTGTAGTGCTACTGGTTTGAGTTACGCTCTTTGTGTATATGTATGTATTGGATGTTTACATTATTGTTGCTGGATCTGGTGCTGTTTTGCAAACTAGATCTGAGGTAAAGACAGAGGGAATTGTGGGAGATAGGTTGGTCTCGAGCTTCTTCTGGATGCAGAGCTTTGCTAAGCGGCCGACTCGGAGCCGAGGATCGGCTCCGACACCCATGTGTAAGCACAAAGGCAAGATGAACACTCCACATGGAACGTTAAGGTAAGAACATAACTTCTTTTTACATCACCAAATGTAATTTCTTTAAAAGTGTGTTCGTCATTCACAAAGTGCCTCATTAACTCAATATATACATTTTTATCAAAAATGACTGTTGCTTCACCCTTATCAGCTTGTTTGATAATTATATCCTTGTTGTTACTTAACTGCTTGCAGGCCAAAAATTCTGTGTAAGATGTATTATACAATTTTACTTTTAGTCTACCCATGGAGACATCATTATACAATTGTCTCAACTCATCCTCACAAACAGCAATAAAAGCATCCAATATCGGATAATTATTGGGAATAAAAGCATTTTTCTTTTTAAACTTGTCTGTCACACCATTTTGCATGTCCTTAAATAACATTTTCAAACACGCATTCCTAACGAATATCTTCTAATCAGTCAATGCTTCCACTATCGTATCCCTGCCACTGGGAATAAACTGCAGGCCTTTATTCAGCAAACTTTCCATTTCAGCAGTTAAAAGAAAGCATGATAAGTTCAAAACGGAGCTGTGCAGCTTACCATTCATCTGCGACCCTGCTTGCTGTTTGGTAGCGGGCTGTCACTCTTCCTCTTTCCCGTTATGGGGTTCATTAGTTGTTGAGAACGCCCTCTCGATTGCGGGCGTTTGTTTACTTCTGCTGTCTCCAGTAGTTTTGAACATTGTATCCCAGGGATACAAATTTTTTTTCCACATCCTTCCTACCCCAAAAGGGTTCCCAGATCTACCACCAAATCAGTGGGCAGAGGCTCAAAAGCAAATCCTTTCTCTGCTCTCTGAGGGCAGTAGAGCACGTTCCTGCAGAACAGATATGCCAAGATTTCTACTCCAGACTTTTTCTGGTGCCCAGAAAAGAGGGCACCTAGTGCCCCATCCTCAATCTATCCATTCTAAACACCTTCCTGGTGATCGCAAAATTCAAAATGTTCACCCTCCAGCAGCTGCTACCCATGCTCTCCAAGGATGCTTGACTAGCCACCCTAGATCTAAAAGAGGCCTACCTCCACATTCCTATAAGAGAATCATGCAGGAAATATCTCCGCTTCAGGTCAGGATCTCAACACTTTCAGTTCTCTATGCTTCCCTTTGGCTTATCTACTGCTCCCAAAATTTTCACAAAATGTCTGGCTCCGGCCACTGCCTTTTGCAGGCAAAAAAATATTCAGATTCACCCATACGTAGATGACTGCCTTATTCAGGCAGACAGCCAGAAGAAGCTGCTCAATCACTTGGCCCTTGTAAAGACCCTACTAACCTCCCTAGGGTGCACAATCAACAAAAAGAAATCCAAACAGGTGCCCATCCAAAAGATAATCTTCCTGGGAGCAAGTCTGGACACAGCTTCCCATATGGCATACCTTACTCCAGAGAAACAACTTTTCCTGACAGCATACTTCTCTCAACTAGCCACCAGGCCCCAGCTAACTGCAAGGAAGGTCCTGCAAGCTGTGGGGTTCATGGCATCTTGCATACTACTCATTCCATATGCCAGACTGCATATGAGGAAACTTTAATGGTACCTAAAGAGCCTTTGGTGCCAACACACTCAAGACCTGGAAACTCTTTTACCTGTAATTCCTTGCCTCAGAAATGATTTTCTTTGGTGGGCAAGAGCATGCTGCCACAACAAGGGAATGCCTTTTTCCCCACCCCCCGCCACCCAGACCCTCACCACAAACACATCAAACTACTCTTGCGGTGCACACCTGGACGGCAGGTGCACACAGGGCCAATGGAGCCCACAGCAAATCCCTATGCACATCAGTCAAAATGAGATGATGGCTGTGCAGCACGCCTTGATAGCTTTCAAGCCCCTTCTCTCTCCAGGGGCTCTTCTGATCAAAACAGACAACACCACT
Source organism: Protopterus annectens (assembly GCF_019279795.1). Classification (NCBI taxonomy): domain Eukaryota; kingdom Metazoa; phylum Chordata; order Ceratodontiformes; family Protopteridae; genus Protopterus; species Protopterus annectens. The sequence goes on from NC_056728.1 coordinate 434,521,276, forward strand.
GTGATGTGGTACATCAGCAAGCAGAAAGGGACTCAGTCCTACCCTCTATGCAGGCTGGCCATGAGCCTTTGGCACACAGCCTCTGCCATGCAACTACACCTGTTAGCACAATTCCTACCAGGCTCTCTCCTCTCTGCCAAACCAATTAAGCAGAAATTTTCTGGGCCCACACGAGTGGCAAATCAACAGAAGTACCTTCACCCTAATAACTCAGAAATGGGGAACCTCGAAGATCGACCTCTTTTCCTCCCACACCAAACATCAGCTCAGCAAATTCTGCACTAGGGAGCATCATTGCATGGCTTGGAAAGTGGATGCCCTGTCCTTCCCTTGGTTCAATCTATTGGTCTATGCTTTTCATCCCCTACGTCTCATCCCCAGGGTACTGTTCAAAATAAGGGAGGAAAAACCAAGGACCATTCTTATAGCTTCAGACTGGCCTCGCCAGCACTGGTACCCCTTGCTGCGCAGCCTGTCCTTGCTACCCCCATGGCATCTTCCTCAGATTCCAAACCTCCTGACCCAGAGGGAAGGGGACTTCTTGCATCCCCAATTTCAGATACTCAGTTTGGCAGCTTGGCTTATTTCCTAACCTCGAACCAGTCTGCCAACCTCAGTAAACAGATTCTGGATGTTATCCGTGAGCCCAGACGTCTTAGCAGCAGAAAGTTTTATGTTGATAAATGGAAAAGGTTCTGCACCTGGATCCAGGCTAAGGGAGCCAATACGGCACAGCCCTCCCTCCCTCTCATTCTGGATTACTTAGCTGACCTACTACACAGTGGCTTCTCTTTCTCCTCTATAAAAAATCATGCCTCTGCTATTTCTGCTCATTTTCCCACTGAACAGCCTTTTTTCTCACACCCTTTGATCAAATAGTTCCTAAGAGAGGCTAGCAACTTGAGGCCTCTCAGAAGGGCACCAACTCCAGCTTCGGACCTTAACTTTGTATTGGAAAAGCTCACCCTGCCCCCTTTCGAACCAGCTTCTTCTGCAGAACTAAAATTTCTCTCCTGGAAGACCGCATTCCTTCTGGCCATCACTTCAGCCAGGAGAGTCTCTGAGTGCTGCAAACACTCATGGCTGTGGAACCCTTAGTCATCTTTCATGCAGACAAGGTATTCCTCAGAACTAACCCATCCTTCATGCCCAAAGTGGTGTCCAGTGTGGCTCTCAATCAATCCATTCATTTGTCCACCTTTTTTCGTAATCCAAAGAACAAGGGGGAAAGGATTCTTCACTCCCTAGATGTCCACAGACAGCTCAGATTCTACCAAGACTGGACTAAATCCTTTAGAAATTCTGATCAGTTGCAGGTTAGCTTTGCTACAGGAGCAGAAGGCAAAGCCATCTCCAAACAAACCATTTCCAAATGGATAGCACACTGCATCCATTTCTGCTACAAACAGCATGGAAAGCTTCCCCCGAAGGGGGTCAGGACTCACTCCACCAGAGCAGCCTCCACCTCTGCGTCTTTCTTCATAGGAGTCCCCACCAGGGACATTCTGGAGGCTGCCACCTGGACATCTGTTCACACTTTTACCAAACATTACCATCTGTCTCTCTTCTCCAAATCCAGGGCAGGGTTTGCCCCTGCAGTTTTGCAGGGCATTCTAGCCAACCCCTAATTTCATTGACTGCCTCCACCCTTTTCCTCATCTTTAGGAATCAACCCAAATTTGATGACTGCAACAGTGAAACACGAAGAACATATTACAGTTGTGTACACTTACCATAAATGTAGATGTTCGAGTGCATTCAGTGTTGCAGTTATGCTTTCCTCCCTCATCCTCCTTTCTTCTATTTCTCCTTTCATTACCATTCTAACTTGTTGTTCTCCTTTCCTATCAAGGGACATATTGGTATTTATTTTCCACTGGTGGGGTTTCTTCCACCAGACCCTGGCCTCTTACTTGGGGGCTTCTGACAGGTTATGGGAAGAAAAACTGATGTAATGGCGTCAGCTGCCTTACTTTATACTACTGACGACCTGACGTCAGTCCTCAAGTGACAGCAACCGACACAGAAATAATAAGTCTGTGGTATTTGGGCCGGCCGAGGGCTACCCTGGCAGGGATAACCCAAATGTGATGACTGCAACAGTGAATACACTAGAACATCTACATTTATGGTAAGTGTACACAACTGTACTTTTTCATTACCTTTAACTTGTCTCTGGTCCTGTTTTGGTAGTTTCTCCTATTTTACCTTCACTGTTAATTCTGTATCTTGTATCTCTGGAATCTCAGTTCTGGCACCATGTCGTTCGCCCAGTCAGGATGTAACAGACAAACATTCATGGGTTATGTTCAAGCAACTTTTTTATGTACAAACAAAACAGGAATGAAGCAATAATTTTGACTTAGATAAACTTGTAAGCAAACTGACACTCTCATACATGCTCACTCTGTGGCTTCACTCTCAAAATGGCAATGAAGCTAGCACATGCTTGCTATTTATATGCATGTGCTGTCCATGGAAATGCTTCTTAAAGGTGCAACACGCACATATTCTACACAATCCATCTTGGATCAACTCAAGCAAAAAATTTCAGCCATAGGAGATAAAAATCTTTCAGAGTAACTTTTGGACTTGTGTCGCTCCATTTTCGAGGTAGCCATACCCTCTTTGCATTGTGGATATGATGCTATGGAGGTATATTGCAGGGCAGCTGTCACTGGTTTGGTAATTAGGAGACATGCATGACTTGGGGAACAATCTCTTCCTGATTATGTAAAGGCTAACCTTTTGGATGCTGCCCTTGACAAAGACAGACTTTTTGGCCCAAAAGCTGAAGCAACATTCAAAAAGATGGATGGCAAGGCAAAGTCCATGCAAACAGTTATGGACTTCCTGCAGGTACAGTCACCTAGGTTCAGCAGGAACTTTCCAGTAAAGCATTGGGCCTTTCCTACCCAGCCTAGGAGTAAACAGAGAAGGCATCAAAAGGACAGAGCTTCCAGGCAAAGGCATCAACAACAGAGATCAAGACAATGGACCTCTGAAACACCCAGGCAAGGGAGTTCTAGATCACAGCTCCCAGAAAGAGAGCAATTATGACTCTCTCCCTCCGCTCCACCCTCCCATTACCACCCCAAATGTAGGAGGAAGACTCTCTTTTCCTCCAAAACTGGACCCACATTACTTCAGATCAGAGGGTTCTAAACATTCTTGCAAATGGTTACAAACTCACTTTCAAAGAGCATTTAGTGTACTCGGGTTTCCTAGATGTGCCCCCAAATAAAAGATTCTGTGTTCTCAAGGAGCGGTGGAGCCAGTTCCAGAGAAACAAAAAGGAAAAGGCTTTTACGCAAGGTTATTCCTTGTCCCAAGAAAAGAAGGATCTTGGAGCCCTATTCCGGGCCAGTCCAGATTAAACCAATTCCTCAAATACCAAAGTTCAAAATGCTGACACTTCAAAAAATTACTGCCCATGATAACTTCTCAGGCCTTCTTGGTCTCAACTGACATAAAGGATGCCTACTTATCCATTCCTATTCAAAAATCACACAGAAACTTTCTTTGCTTCAGAGCAAGCTCCTGTCGCTATCAGTTTTCATCCCATTGAGCAGGGAGAATTCATGCTGCAGTTATTTTCATTAAGTTGGGAGGGGGGCTATGTATTCCTGCCTTTATCCTTGAGTATCCACTGAATTTTCAGTCAGAAGAGCCATGGCTTTACCAGGCCTTATTTTCCTAAGGGGCAATGTTTACACGATTGTCTGAGCAATGTGGCACTGTGATGCTTTAAAAAGAAGAGGTTTTGTGCTTCCAACTGTGGCACTTCATGTATCAGACCTTATGGAGATTCTAGAGATTCTTGATGTTGCCAGGTAACCCTCTGCAAAGCCAAAGATGAACATTTTTTAGGTCATATCAGTACAGTACGTGTTCAGGCTCAGACACGTTGGCTTGACAGTGTGAAACCTTACAACAAGAATTCCTGTCTAAGCTTACAACCTGCAACTGTTTCTCTTAAAAATTGCAAAAATTCTCACTACATTTAATGTTTACATGTAATATAGTCTAGTCTGCCACCACCCTTTCTGAAAACCAGACTGTAGTTTTGTCATTCTTAAAAAGGTATTTGCTTAGTCTCTTCAGTGTTACTTCTTTTCCTTAATGTTAGTGTTGCATTGTTTGTGTAAGATATCCACATCATTTTCTATATTCATTTGTGAATAGTCTTAATTTCATAATTCTGTCATCATAAGGCATCCATAGCTGTTACTGGTTTAGTATACTGTGGTCTGATGTTGTTTGTTCCATCCAGTCCCAAGCAAGTGGGTCTTCAGATCCAACTTTGGATGTGACTTTTGATACTTTTAGACCTTAGGATCCATGGCACAGGTTCCTCTCCTTACCCATAATCCCCTCCTGTCCCCAAAATTACCTCAGATTTCATTTGCCACTCATAGAGACCAAACGTGGTCTGCTGTGCTTAGGCTCGCCTCAGCTAATTTTTTTCCCTTTTTAATATTGTTCTTGTCAGGTTATTCATAGTTTCCTTTTTACAATAGTGTGCCTTTTTCTGTATAGCCCCCCCAAAAAAAATGTTTTGTATATACAGATGTTTTCTTTCTTGTTGCCTCTCCTTTGGTAACTTCCCCTTTCTACCTTTGCTTAGAGTGCTAGTACTATCTCTCTACTTGTGTGTGTGTGTGTGTGTGTGTGTGTGTGTGTATTTATATTTATTACTACTGTTGGTATTTTGTACTAAAAACTTTTGTACTAATCTGTTTATGGTAGCTATGAGAAGTTTTCTTCTTTTTCTGTTTAGCTTCATCATGTCTGACAAGCCATCATGTTTCAAGACATGCGTGACTTGCAGCCTGAAACTCCCATATTCAGATGCACAGCAAAAGTGTGTTTGTTTGGGCATTGCCCACCTTGATGAGGACTGCTCTATCTGTACATCCGTTTGCCACCAGCCTGTGATTGAATGTAGGAAGAAACTTGTTTTGAAATGATTTCTCACAGTTTTTGCAGGATATTGGTCCAAATTTCTGACTTCTGTTTCTGGATCCTCCCAATCCAACAAGGAATCCTCTTGACACACCTAGAGGGGAGAAGATTGACCAGCCAGGGAAAAAGACAAAGGATACAAGGAAGTGCTCCCTTGACAGCTTTCATCCTTTACAGCCTTCAGCTCCAGGCACCAGAAGGGCCAAGGATGTTGGATCCTACTTTTCTATTGGATCCAAAGACTGTAACATCCAGGACTCCACCCTTACCAGAACAGATCTCTGCTAGACTGCATCTCCCCTTTCTTCAGGAGAGACCAATATAGAGGTCATCCAGACACCCTCTTTCTACTTCTTCCTCTGTAGGCTCTTTTAGGTCCACCAAAAGCCTGACAAAACTAGATGTGGCTAAAAGGAGGAGGAAGTTCCTCTGGACCCATATTCAGCTGGGGGTTCTCCCAGTTCATCTCTCATCAGAGCCATGAGCTTTGGCCTTCAACTTTTACCAGTGGTTTCTCCTGCACTGATCCTCCCTCTGTCTTCAGGGATACCAGATCTGAGATTTCTATACAAAAGTTGCCCACATTGGATCTTCCACCCTAACAGCATCTCTAATTTCACTGGTTCTGAGTTTCCGTTATCTAGAAGGAACTCGGAGCCATTTCTGAGGACTGGGGATTTACTTCGAAGTCATGCCATCCCTTCCTCTCAGAACTTTGGAGTTAGATGGCTGTGGTCTGACATTGGTCTGTGAGTAGGATCGAGTTGGTTCCCAAGGCTGTCCAGGTGTAGAGGCCTTGGCTCCTACTGGGGTGGTTCAGGGTTCCCCTTTGTCTTCTGCTTTCGAGGCAGGTGAAAGAGCTCACTTCATTGTTGGTCAATAGACTTCTCTCCCCTCTCATTTTCATTAACCCCTTGGCCCTAATCATGCTCATTCTATCTCATCGGGGCAGCTGGTTCCTTCTAGCCTTGAGACGTTCCATATCCTGGACACCCCTCAACAGAACATCCACCAGCTGAGGTTCCTCAGAAACTTGTGTAAGAGGAGGCACATTGACTCCTGCAGGAGTAGCTTACTAAGCACACTGATTTTGATGAAGTGGAGGGGTCCCCCATATCACTGATTGAGGGCATCTCATTTGGGGATCTCCTCGAACATGTAGGACAGAAAGGAGGTTGGTCTTCTGAAGCTTTTGGATCTGTCTCAGTTACTTCTTGGTTGGTCCCTCCCACTGAAGAGATGGTGGTTTTGATTTCTCGGTGGGCATGGGTAGAGCCAATACCTAGAAAAACAGATTAATATCTTATTGCTCCAAAAGACTAGCAATATTGGAGGAAAAGCCCAGAGGTGGGAACCATGATAGTAATGGCAGAGGAGAGCTCATCTGTCCATCCTCCTAACAGAGAGTATAGAGTTTTTGGATAGGTTTGGGAAGCGAGTTTACGCTTCAGCTACCTTTACATTGAGGTTATACTTGGCACACATTACAAGGTTTCATAAAGGTTTGACCAAGCAGCTCTCCAGCTCGCTCTCTCTCTCTCTGGGTCCATATCTGCAGAGGATGATAAACCAGTGGACCGTGTTTTTTAGTGCACCCTCCATCACACAAACAAAACCACAAATATAACCATCCACCCTACACCATAACAAACCAACACAGGACACACACCAAAAAAACCCCAAGAAATCTATGTATAAGCAGGGGGGCAAGCCCCTCTACACCCCCACTACTTATATATAGGTTGCACTACCACAAACAACACAACAAACCCACCACTGCGCACCCTACACTTCCAGTGCGCACTTTCACACATGCACCTACACTATACATGTACAACAATCAACATTTACTCACACACTCTCACCTACCTACCCCAAACTACTCCTAAAACTTCCCAAACAAAAAATCAAACATTTCTACCCAAAATCCTTAAAAAAAACACAAACCTATTTCTTGGACATAACCACACGTTGGCCACCATGTCTAAAGCCTACAATACACTACACCTTAAAGAGACAGGACATGATAGACTACACACCACACTACAACTACCACAAATTCAGAAACCTAACATAAATACTGAAATACAACATATTCCAGTATTTTCCTCGCTGTATTCAGCAATTACTTTTATTCTTGTTCTGTGAAATTTCCCTTCTGCAATACTTTGGCCTTTGGCAGCCCTCCTGAAGATTTCCTCTTTCTTCTTTCCCATATCTTTCTCTCTTATTTCTACAATATTTTAAACTCTATTTTCATTGTATTCCAGTCACTAGCTATCCCTTCTGAAGAAATGTACATCTTCCCTAAAAACTTTCAAATCATTTCTGTAAATTCTTTTTTGACAAATAAGTAGGAGAGTACTAGTGTCTGTTTTACTATATGTCCGGCATCTTTATTTTAATCCTTATTGGTATGTGATCTGAAATAATTGCCAAATTTGTTTTACAGCAGTCAGTCAAATACCCATGCCGCTTTGAAGTATAATTTCTATCCAGTCTAACCCAGTTATTATTACTTGGAGTGTAATATGTAAATTCTGTCTGAGCCTTCTGCTAATAATTTTTCATCTTCAAAAAAAAAAAAAGTAATCTTTGTGGTATCCCTGAAGTCTCAAACAACCCATTAAACAAGTATAGTGGGTCCAAAAGCAAAACAGTGTAAGAAACTTCTCTGTGTGGAAGATTTTCAATCCATACATATGTAGTTAATCACTGTATATGAATCAGATCAGACAATGGTAGTAGAAGTAGCGAACTTAAACTCCTCTTAAGTAAACAAAAATAATAAAAATATATAATTAAAATATTGTACAGCATTACCAACTATTCAAAAGTAATCCGGTCAGGGTAGGCAGTCTGTTTCCAATCGAAAATCCTTTAATAAGTACACAGACAAGCAATTCAAGTAAAACAAAAATAACAGAGTAATAATTTCCTCACAAGCTTTCTACACACACACACACACACACACACACACACACACACACACACACACACACACTTTTTATCAGGGAAGGGATTGGTTTATTGTGGTGTAAAAGTCGTATTGGTATACATGTTAAATTCACATTCCTTCCCCCATCAGTGTGACATTCGAGCTGGTCCTGCCCTACTTAGTAGCTGTCATAATAATATAACCCTTATGTACTTTAAATAAAATTAGTAATGTTGTTGTACTCGTTCCAAGTATTTTTATATATGTCTTCAACTATCTACCTTTTTTGTTATATTTTCCCCTTGAGGTTCCCCCCGGCTACGTCATCAGTATTTTATTTAACATTTGTTTACCGGGAAACTCTGACTTGGAATGAAGCCAATTTTCAGTGCAGGCCCAGGGAGAATCCCTCCAAACTCGAGCCTTTGTAACGAGTGAGGAAACCAGAAAACCCACACGAATGCAGGGAGAACATGCAGACTCCGCACAGAAGGCACTCCAGCTGAGAATCTAACCGGAGAACCTCTTGCTGTGAGGCAACAACACTTCCGCTGCACCACTGCTCCATCCAGTTTCCAGTTCAGTTTCCTCCCATAAGTAATACTCCCTGGCAAAAGCTAATTATTTCTCTCAAGCTCCATAGTTGTAGTTTTAGATGAAATATGTGTACATCCCCGTGTAATCCTCCTTCCCTTCCAGTAATCCCTAGTTACCACAGAACAATTATTATTTTCTTTGTTTTCTTCTGTCACTATTGGAGCCCTTTTCACAATATTATTATTTATCTTGTACTTTCCCTTAATATTCTGCCAAATATCCATTCTGAAATTCTTTCTATACCAAATTCATGTGATAATTTCTATCCAAATGTGTGTCCTCTGTCATAGCTATTTGTTCCCTACAATTCTTAAAATAATTCAGTACCTGGTTTTTGTCTGTACCTACGTCATTCACATTCCATGATAAAAACTAATAAGACCGTCATCGTGATAGGGAGGCTATTGATTTAATTTATTCTGCAGGACAGTTCTTTTGAACTTGCAGTTTACACAAACACATTAATGCACTTATGTTTCTTATACAAATGCCTGAGAACACACTCATCAGTCTTCTCTTGATTAAATACCAGCAAATGTGGACATACCGTCAACTGCTTGCACTTACTGATGGGAAAAAAATAAGTTAATAGCTTTACAAAAGCAAAAATAGTAGCAAGCTACAGATTTTCATGCTTTCCATGTTCTAGTGTGTTTGCTTAGAAAAAATCCATTGGTTGTAGTGTAGATTAAGAACATTAATATATACCGCCGCTTGTATGAAACTGAGAAATTATTGTATTTTAATGCCCATATAATATGATCTTATATCACATATAATGTGATCACTTTCACATCCCCCCAGCAGCCCTTAGCCAGTCTTTCTTGTTATAGTGTACACCCTGGATGCATTACAGTCCAGAAAAAGTACTTTCTCAATTTAAAATCACCAGTATAAACACCTCTCACTGATGAGACACACCTCATTTCAGATGTATATGCATTATTCTTGGTAAAATAAGTCTAACAAATTTTTTTAAGTAAATTGCATGCTAAATTCTGTGTAGGCAAGACCAAAATATTTTCTACTACTAACAGTTGCATCTTCAGTCCCTTTATTGTACTCTAAACATTAATGATAAATTGGGAATTATGCTTTAGTCATCCCACCAGCTGAGCACAGTTATCAAGCTTCCACTTTTTGCAGAAGCATTGTTTCCATGTTCCTCATCATCTCAGCCATTCGGTGTTAGTTTCTGGTTAATGTTCAAGGTACTCCTGATTTTTTTAGTCAGCTTATTTTTTATTTCCCCGTCCAGTCATTTTCATGTAAAGTTTTGACTGGGAGGCTGTGTCTGTGGGCTTTGCTGTTGTCAGAAGAATAAGAAGCAGAATTCCTTTCAGCTTGCTGCCTCACTCTTTGCCAACTAAATTTTTTTTTTCCCTTAGCCTGTTCTGCATCCAAAAATGCATTTGATCCTCTAGGACAATGTTATAAAAACAGCTGGATATAGTATCTGATATCTCCCACCTGTTTCTGGATGTCCCTTGATTGCAGAGATAAACATGCTTCTTTTCTGACTGGTGCACAGTGAATAATCATTTTCTAGAAACACTCTGGTGACCATGATATTTTTCCACTTCTGTGACTGTTTAAGGAGAAGTTATTTCTGCTGATGTGAATGTGTGCCCTTTCAGTTAAGAAATCCTTCTTCAGAGTATCATTTCATTTGCTTATTTCTATTTTTATAAAATTAGTACAGTTTATTCCTTAACCCGCGGTGGTGGTGCTGCGGTAGCGTTGTCGCCTCACAGTAAGATGCTGTCCGGTTCGATTCTCAGCTAGAGCATCTTCTGCGTGGAGATATGCGTGAATGGGCGTACCTTCATTGAAGGTTGTGTGTCAGGGCTGGTAACTCGGCACGTAAAAATCAACTACCAATCATTAGCGGACTGGAGTTCCGCTGTGGTGACCCCTAACCGGGAAAAGCTGAAAGACACAAAGTACAGTTTATTCCTTCCAGTTTCTCTGATACAGCAGAAAATCTTAGGTTTTCTCTGAGTGGTCTGTCTTCTAACTCAAATTGAAACAGTTCTTCACGAGAAGCCTCTTAGCTAGACGGTCTTCTCTTCATTTTAACCTCTGATTTCTGTAGGTTTATCAGCTTGTCTGAATAGATATTTAAAGCTTCTTCTACTCCTTCCAAGCATTTGTCATTTGAGTTTAAAATATGAGACACTGGAGGAATATAGAAACAACTATGAATGCATTCCAAGGAAAAAGAGAAATAGAGGATAAGCCTAAGGTGAAAGAGACTCTGATAGGTAGATAGCAAAATCCAGGAAATGGTCACCAGATCCATCAGAGTTCTTGGGTCCATTACCAAAAGCACGGAAGCAATTGGATCCAACAGTTGTTTGGGTCCATTCTCTAATGCCTCTTCCCAATTTCTCACCAAAAATGGTGAGTCCCGGGCTCCCTTCTCCTTTCTTGCAGGACAAGCACTCCTCCTGACCTCTTTCAGTGGCTTCATCTTCAAAGTCCTTCCATTCATTGAGGGGACTTAGTGAAGCAGATTTGCAGAGGTTCCCCCAGATGCTGATCCAACTGGGAGTTGTCCTGGCACTGTCCCCATTGGGCACAGGCCCTTCTACCCCTCCACTGTTTTTTCTAATTCCAGTCCAACTCCAGTGTCCATGGGTCCCAGAGCACCTACGTCAGAACTGGAAATCCACCAGATTTCACTCCAGTGGTATCAGATTAGGATAAGTCTTGCAGCTGAAACATGTGAGGCAAGACTCAAAGGATTGAGTTGACTTTGAAGCTTTCAGATCCATCTATCTCCCTTGGGACCTTGGTGCTCAATAGCTTGGCACCATTTTTTGACCTTAGAGCTGGGGTGGGTCGGAGCAGAGGATGTTTCTCCTACATCTCTTCTAGACTGGAGGAGTGCTTCTTCAGCTCTAATTGCGACCTCAACTTCCAAGGCATTTGAAACGGTTCTTACCAGACCAAGAGTAGAGATGTCTGTTGTGCTAGATTCCATCCCGACCCCTTTTAGATACTGTTTCCAACTCTACACATCCAGATTGACTGGGACAGTCAGCCTCACTTAGCCTTGGAGGTGCTTGCCATGCAAGTACCCAGTCTGAGTCTGACCCTTCCTCAGAAGCCCAAATGATGCAGGGTCCTAGGAAACAAATGTGTAAAAAGAGACATTTGGACTCTTCTCCATCGTCAGTCATGAAAGACACAGAATTGGATGATTGTGAAGTGTGTCCCCTTGATCTCCTCTGGAAGACATTGCCTTTGGTGATACTCTGGAGTTAATGAAATAGCAAGGGGGTTGTTCTACCAATAAATCCTTTCCTGTAGAGTCTGTGTTCCTTGATGTGTTTGAGGCTGGCTCTTCTACCTCTTGGGTGGTGCCACCCGCTGATAACCTCGTAAATGTAATGGCACAGTGGACATAGAAGTATCCCAATGTGATGGAGCTGATTCAGAGGAAGCTGGACAAGATATCAGTCTCCCCCAAAAAACAACGCACACTAGAGCGGTGGTACAGCGGTAGCATAGTTGCCTCACAGCAAGAGGTTCTCCCGTTCGATTCTCAGCTGGAGCGCCTTCTGTGTGGAGTCTGCATGTCCTCCCTGCAGTCGAGTGGCGTTCGAAAGACGTGTAGAATGGGAGTGCCTTCATTGAAGGTTGGGCGTCAAGCTGGCACCTCGGCACCCATAAAAAATCTACTGCCAATCATTAGCGGACCGGAGTTCCGCTGTGTCGACCCCTAACTGGAAAAAGCCGAAAGAAAAGAAGAACTAGAGCAAGGATCCACAGATAGATGGCATGGTTGTGGAGGCAGGCATAAAGAAGGAACTCTTGGAGGAGAGGATATCTGTGAAGACATGCTTCCTAAGAGACCTGACTAAGGAGCTCACCATGTCCCTCTCTGGTAGCTTACCTGTGAACATCCAGAAATCAGTTCATTCTCAATTGCCTACCCTACAATTGATGTCCAGTGTGTTCATGCATCTGCTTTCTAATGCAACTTATGGTACGGCTAGAGTAGGAGACAATTATGTGACTGGGTGGAAGACTTCAAGGCTTCCTTCATTAACACACCTTTTTATGGTTGAACTCTCTTTGGACTGAAAGTTAAGGACTCTTATACAAGGAGCGAACAAGAAGATAAGACCCTGTCTACCATTGGAATACACTTTGTCACCCCTCAAAGGATCCTTCCTAGAAACCAGAAGGGGGGAGAAAATATGGTTCCACAAATCTCAGGATTTTAACCAAGATGCTGCTGCGGACGGACCCCTCCCAAGGTGAGGGTGGATCAGTTTCAACAGATGTTGCCTAAGGGCTGAGGTGGACTGCAGAATCATTGATTTTACAGTAATTTCAATGAGAAATCCTATCATTGCCCCTGAAGGGTTGCCTGACTGCTACACACTGGAGGCATTTGTGATGTGCTTCTTCCTGCACCCTCAAGCCTGGCAGGCCATCACACAAGATATGTGGATTCTGAGGATAATCACCAGAGGCTACAGTATTCCCTTTGTTTCCCCTCATAAGAAAAAGAAAAGTATTCCCAATGTAATGCCCAGTCTGATGCACAAATCTGTTGGGTGTACTTGTGAATGCATGCTTACTCGAATATTTTCAAGAACTGACAGAGCAGAACCGGCTACTGTTTAGTGGAAGTCCACTGCCCAGAATGACAGCATGCCCACTGAATTTGTTCTTGAGTGGGCTACTTAGGTTTGTTAGGCTGTCAACTTAAATGGCTGACAATATGATTAAGAGATGAGCTCCTACATCTAAGAAAGTTTTCACTTATTATTGAAGTAATTCGATCAGCTATATTTTGTGTCTTATAGAAGAATGACATGTAGAAGGAGATGACAAAACACATATTGATGATACAAACACATTTTCCAGTTATGTCCACTTCAATTATAAATGACTGGAGCAATGTGGAAGAAAACTTATTGGATGAAAATAGTTGCACTGTTTTGTTTCTGAAAAACAATACTGACTGTTAATATTGACCAGCTGAATAACCTGTGCTGCTTTGAGTATCAGAATTTGTTAAATTTTTTTTCCAGTACCTTACCAATTTGTTAACATTAACGGATAATAGTATTATTTATTTGATGATAGCAGTAAAGAAATATCACTTCTTGCTTTGTTTGTTTTCATAGGCCTTGATTCTGAAGTTGTAATGCGAAAAGATGCCACTGAAGTGTCAGCAAATTTAAAAAATATTACAGTTTTAGATTCGGATGAAAAAGCTTTATACAAAAAGGTAAACTTGTCTCTCTTATTTTGTGTTTAGGAAAATGTAAATCAGCATATTTTAAAAACAACTTTTGAGTATGTTGTAGGGCTTTGAATTTTCCATTTGCGCAGCAACTCTGCCTTAGTAATGGAATTGGTGGTTTAGATAATGGAGTTTTTTCTTGACAAAGTGCTGTCTACTGATGACTGTTGTAGCTAGTCTGGCACAGTAGCTTTTAAAATGTTTAGCTGCTAATGTTTTATGTAGAAGTTTGTGTTGATATACATATACACACACACACATAAATATATATATATATTTATATATATATATATATATATATATATATATATATATATATATTTTAAAATGTTGTTTAGCTGCTAGTGTTTTATGTGTAACACACACACACACACACACACACACACACACACACACACACACAAAACTTTGATAAGTTTGCTGCATCATTACCTGCCGTGCACAAAGTCTGTGTCAAAGGTATTGTTTCCATTGTTTCTCAAGTATCTAAGCATACTTTAACAAGTGCCTTGGAAGGGTCCAATACTGTTTCTAGAAATGTAGCATTATCAGTGGAGATAAGGAGGTGTGTTTGGTTGCACAACCAGAGCTGTTCTGATGTGGTAAAAATGAGATTGTGAATGCATTGCTTGATTCTTATTGTGCGTTTGATACAGCAGCTAACCAAATCCTTAAACACTGGGATGATAGAGATAAACTACTGTAAGAGGTGTTGAAAATATTCCATATTTCAAGTGTCTCTTCAGTAAGCAGGATAATCTTGGTTGCCCAACAGAAGTCCAAGATGAACAAAACACCAAGGCACCAAAAGGAAATGGCAGGATGAGAATGCCACCAAACTTAATGAGGGATGTTCTTTGTGTTTCACTGTTGCAGTCATCACACTTGGCTTATCTGCCTGCAGGTAGCCCTCATTCGGCCTGAATACCAGAGTCTTAGTATTTCTGTGTCGGATGCTGTTGCTTCTTCCATGACGTCAGGTCATCAGGGGTATAAAATAGGCAGCCGACGCCATTACATCAGTCTTTCTTGCCGAGGAGGAGCCAGAAGCAGAAACAGTTCGCAAGTGCCGGTCAGCCGCTACCTGAAATTTTCATTTTCAAGTTTGTAATCCTGAAGTCTTCTAAAGCTAAGTACCCCGTTGGGGATCCTTTTCTTTTTTTTTTTGCTCTAACCAATGTCAGAAAAAGTTAACAATTGTCTTGCCTGTGGAAAGCAAATACCTCACAGAGATTTTCATTCTTACTGCGTCATCTGTTTAGGCCCAGACCACGGTGTCCCTCGCTGTTGGTTTTGTGCCTGGTTTAATGCCTGAACCATTCGTCATCGAGCTATCTTTGTCGCTAAATTCTTTCGCTCTCATTCTCTGTATTCCAAAATGTCTTCGGTAAGCCATCCGACTACCAATCTTCCGAAAAAATGTAAAGATAAAGACAGAGACAGGCCGCATAGGTCCAAAACTGCCGACGACTCTTCCGTTAAGCTAGTCATCAGTCCACCGGTACTCAATGAGGTGTCTTTGCAGTCCTTGATGCCCGCTTCTGTGGATTCGCAGGCCTCTGCTGAAACCCATTCGGAGTCCAGTATGCCGTGAGATGCTTCTTTGACTATGGAACCTGCGGATGTCTCTACCTTGGATGGGTCCGGAGCCACTGTGCAGGCACCAGCTGCTGAGGGTGTACTCCGACCTACCGATGTTCAGATCAAACCGACTACTTCGTTTTTAGCCAAAACTACCGAGTTTCTTAGGTCCAGAGTATGCAGTACACCTAGAAAACCGATGACCAAAGTGCATGCTCAAGCTCCCTTGCCACAAAAACAAATGCTTAGAATGGCTGAAGACCTTATCACCCTAATTAGGGGAAGCCAGCCTTCCCCTGCTAAAAGGCAAAGAATTGAGTTTCCTAATGATTCTACAGACCAGGAGTCCGATGACTCTGACCCTTCTGATTATCAGGACATGCCCTTGTCAACCTATGAGGATTCAGATGCAGTGGATTCCATTCCCTATGCCTCCCCTCCAGAGGATTTTTCTTTTGGTGAAACCTTGCATACTTTAAAGAGAGCATTTCTGCTGGGAATGCCAGGACTATCCTCAGTCCAAAAAGAGACTCAGAGAATTTTTAGAGATGCCTCAGCACAGGTCTCCAGCTATACCCCCTGTCCGGGATGTTGTAGATGATGTTTTTATGGAATCCAGTTTTACTCCAGATACATTACCCCCGGCCCCTAGGAAACCTGACAGACACTACAGAGTACCTGATTCCCACAAATTTCTCTTCAAGAATCCTACTGTTGATCCAGAGACCATTTCCTAGGGACCTAAAGGTATTAAGGCTATTACAGCCAAAAATCCTACCCCTTCGGACAGGGATTCCAGAGCTTTAGACAGCTGGGGTAAGAAGGTATATACCTCTGCAACTCTTGCCATCAAGGCATTGAAATGCCAGTTTCACATGTTGAAGTATCAACAACATATTATGGAACTAGTTAAACAAAAAATGGTGTTACTTCCAGATTGTGCAGAAAATAAAGATTTACAAGAGCTAATATATTCTGCAAGCCAAGTTAGTAAGCATACTTTGCACTGTGGATTTGATGCCCTAGAAGCTTCTTGCAGGGCTGCAGTCACTGGGTCTGTACTGAGAAGGCATGCTTGGCTGAAAGAACAAACATTACCAGATCATGTTCTACAACAAAAAGAAAAAAAAAATCTTGCTTTTTTCCCACTTTCTGAAAGTTAAGAAAGTTCAGTTACAGATTTGCTGTTCTGAACTGTTTGGAAGTTTCTAGAAGGCCAGTGCTTACTTGGGCTAAAGGGAAGTCTGTGTGTTCACCAGTGAGAGTGGTTAACACTGAACAGGCTGCCTGTCCCTGGAGGAGTGGTTACTACCTAGAAGCTGTAGTTTTATTGGCCATTTTCGGTCAATTCTAAACTCCTTGATCTCTCTCTCTTAAAACCCTACAACTCTCTTTTTGCGTGGTTTTGCGCACTGAGCAGCGTCGGGCAGCGCCGCCTAAACTGGTTTAAACTATTCCAGGCTCCACAAAGTCTGCTCTTCACTTTTTCACTTAGAACTGTTCAAACTCTCAAAGTAATCACTCTATTCTCTTTCTAAAGCCCTGCACTTGCTCAGCTCTTATAAGGAAACACTAACTAAAGCACTACACCCTCCTTGACTTCTCATAAGTATTAGGCTCCCGATTGGTCCTTCCTGATCAAGTGAAAAATCAGTTCCCTTCCCTAATCTGACCAGTAAAAAAACAGTTCCCTATATTAATCTGGTATGTCCAAGGGTCAGTTTCAAGGTTACTCTCTAGTCCAGCTGGTGAATCTGGGAATTTTGAGGCAATGTTACAATTGCCTTATGTACACAGACAACCCTCTCCTCCTTCCAACAAACTCTAATACATGTGAGAGATGCAGTTACACAGCCAAACTGGAGGCAGAGCTCTCTCAACTCAAGACTGGCACAATCAGTCAGGAGGAAAAGGTAATCACCCACACCACAAATCCATTCTCACATAGACCTATTGCATCTGCATACCCAACACATAAACACACAAAAACATACTCAGAGGCTCTAAATAAAAATCTGCCTAAACAGCAAAGACCTCCTAAGCAGATATCCAAGCAACAGCCACCCCTCAACAATACCCACGAATCACATATCTCACAAAATCAGTGTGCCTCACAGTCACAGCCCTTAAGGCCAAACAACACACCAAATACACTTGTTATAGGGGACTCTGTTGTCTGGCACACTGACGTCCCGCTCACCAGACTGAACAAGGAGAAGGTCACTGTAAGCTGCCTGTCGGGTGCCAGGATCCGCCTCATAACGCAAGCACTCAGGTCACTCCAAAGCAAGTACAAGTATGACTCCATCATTGTCCATGCTGGTGTGAATGACCTGGGACGTACCTCCCTGGACTACATGAAAAGAGACGTAGAGGAGCTCTCAGACCATGTAGCCCAGGCTGGTATGACCCTGACCTTGAGTAGCATCTTGCCCTCACCAAGAATGATGCCACAGTATAAAGACAAAATGATCAGTTTCAACAATTGGCTAAAGTATTGGTGTCATTCAAAGGGGATCCAGTGTCTGTCAGCCTGGGATGACATGCTTGACAAGCCACGTTGCTTCGCTAGGGAAGGCTTGCACCTGTCACCCTTAGGCTTTCGTATACTGGCCAAGGCTCTTGCCACCCCCATAGTGCCTTTTTAGGCAAGGCTCAAAGGACAAACCCACCGCCATAGACAACCCAAGGATAAAAAAACTAAAGGTAATGCTACTCAATGCCAGAAGTCTAAACCTCAAGATGCACTTTTCGAGGCTCTCCTCAGTATGGAGAAAATCGATGTCTGTGCAGTAACAGAAACCTGGTTCAAGGCTCCTGAGAGTACCCCAGCACTACCAGGTTATAACTCATACCATGCGTTTGCCCCAAAACTTGGACGAAGCACAAAAGGAGGGGGAGTATCTATATTCATCAAAGATACCTACACCTCCAGGTTAGTGGCACTGCACGAAGCATCGGAAACCATCCATGTGCAACTAACAGCGGGCAAAACTGCCTTTCAGTTTGTAGCCTGCTACAGAACACCCTCCCTATTACAGGAACCCCACTTGGCATTCCTGAGAACACTGGAGAATATGAAGGTCTCTCCAAACACTATGTTATTGTGACTTCAACTACCCAAACATTGACTGGGAAAACTACTCAAGCCCAAACACCCTCGCCCAACGGTTCCTTGAATTTATAAACTCTAACGCAATGGAACAACTGGTCACCACTCCCACAAGAGGGAACAACATATTGGACCTGGTCATCACAAACATGGGGACTCTATGTTCCTCACCAGAGGTAAACCCCTCATTGGTAAGATCAGACCATAAACAAATTTTCCTGGATATCCATTTCCCGTCCTCACCCCCAGCCCAAGGAAATCACTGTAAAGAATTTCTCAAAAGCCAACTTTGCACTTCTCAAAACTGAGGTGGAATCCTTCAAAGCCCCTAGGCCAGAGGATAATACAGCCCAATCCGCAGAATCCTTTACAAATGCATTCTATGAGCACCTGCAGGAATGCATGGATTGTGCTATCCCAAATAAAACCAGGACTCACTTCTCCAAAAGCAGGAGACCGGTCTGGTGGACCCCGGCCATAAATAAAGCTATACAGCAGAAGGAGGAAGCTACTACATGACAGAGCAAAATCCCAAAAAGGGAAGGCATCTCTGATTAGTATTAGCAAGAAACTTCGATCCCTCATAAAATCATCAAAGGCCAGTTTCGAAAGAAAAATTGCCCTAGACACTAAAGATAATCACAAAGTCTTCTTTAGTTATGTCAGGAACATGGGCAGAAACTCCCAGATATGCTCTGAATTGTTGCATAACGGTACAAAATATACCGAACCTACAGACATAGCCAACATCCTGGCAGACAGATTCAGCGCAAACTCCCCCCCCCCTTCCCCCCCAAAGGAGCAAATGCCTATCCCAACTGAATGTAACCTCCCTGAACCTACAGACATAGCCAACATCCTGGCAGACAGATTCATTGCAAACCCCCCCCCCCCCAAAGGAGCAAATGCCTATCCCAACTGAATGTAACCTCCCTGACATCACAGATGCACAGGTGAAAGCTGCCCTCTCCAAAGCAAAAAACACAGCATCTATGGGACCGGACTGTGTCCCAGGCTGTGTCTTACACGAGCTCCAAGAAGAACTCAACCCTCGCATTGTCACTGTTCAAACTTAGCCTTACTACAGGATATGTACCCAAAGAATGGCGTACTGCTACAGTGGTCCCACTCCGCAAAGGTGGTGCCACAACGGACCCCGGAAACTATCGCCCCATAAGCCTGACTAGTCTGGTCTGTAAAGCTATAGAGCGTATTATCATGGAACTCATAAAGACATTGGGAGCCTCCAGACACTGGACCCTACCCAATTTGGCTTTAAGGGCAGATCTTGCCTCTTAAACCTAGTTGATTTCTTTGAAACCGTTACCAAAGCCATACATGAGGGCAAGGTAGTCCACACAGCCTACCTGGACCTCACAAAAGCCTTCGACACAATACCCCACTCGGGCATCATAAATAAGCTTACCAGCTTAAATATCAAACCCTATATCACAAGATGGGTTGCAAACTGGCTCAGAGATAGAACCCACATGGTCAGAATCGCAGGTGCCATGTCCCAATCCAAACCAGTTACAAGTGGCGTCCCACAGGGCTCAGTTCTAGGAGCTCTCTTGTTCGGTATATACTTCTCTGAGGTTCAGGCTAACACGGGGGGATTATGGCTGACAAAGTTCGCAGATGACTGCAAACTGGGGGCCATAATCGAATCTCCAGCTGACACAAGCATCCTCCAAAAGGGTCTCACAGAGACTGATGCTTGTTGCCAGAGCCACGGCCTCAAGCTAAATGCTAAAAAGTGCATAGTCATCCCCTTTGGGAAAAACAAGGTGCCCACAAATTACCACATAGGTGGTAATCCATTAATCTGGAAGAAGTAATTAGAGATTTGGGGACCAACGTAGATAGTAATCTCTCCTTTGATAATCACGTTGCCAAAGTGGTTAGAAAGACCTTTTATACAGCCCACCTTATCACGAAAGGGTTCACATCTAGATCAAGAGAGGTCATTGTGCCCCTCTACTCGTCACTCATCAGGCCCATAATTGAATACAATGCCCCTTTTGGGATGTACCTTACCCGACACCTGCAGCAACTGGAGAGACCCCAAAAGTACCTCACCAAGAGGATCATGGGCTACAAACAGATGTCCTGTGCAGCTCGACTAAAGAAACTCCAGCTCTACTCAGTTGCTTACCGCCTATGCAGAGGCGATCTATGCCTGACGTACAAAGCCATGTCAAACCCAGAATTAATGGACATGCTCCACCTCAAAAAATCCAAGTCCCTTAGAGCTACGCGCTCCAGGGACCTAAACCACAGCACAAAAATAAATAGGACATGCTGGAGGGACAGATTAATTTCGCAGAGGCTCCCCTCACTCTGGAATAGAATCCCAATTCATGTTAGACATAGCCCCTCGCTCACCCTCTTCAAGCGAAATATTGACGCGTGGATGGGAAATTGCAAATTCACCCCTGGGATCTCTTCTGTGTCCCTGCTAGACAGAGGCACAGTAAACTAATCTTAAAAGGGTACCTTCTGTGACCTACTTTACAGAGGCATAGTAGGCTAATCTAATAGGGAGGCGGAAGCCAAATGCACTCTGGCTAGGCTTATAAATGCCTTAGGGCAGATAGCCTAGTATCTACCTATGAACCTATGTCAAATCCAAATTACTAGACGCTCCTTTAAATAAGGACTGTTTGTTTGGCACCAGAGCAGAAGAAGTTCTTAAAAAGATGGAAGAAAAAGCAAAATCTATGCAAACTGTCAAAGAATTCTTACAAGTGCAGCCACCTAGACTCAGTAGGCATTGGCTTTCAAAAAACTGGTCCTTTCCAGCCCCTTCCAGGCCTTCCCATACCAAACCCAGGGGAAACAGGCCACCCCCAGACTACAGTCTCCAGGGTATGCAGAGATCTAAACAATGGAGTGCCTTCACTTCAAAAACAGGGTGTGGTAATGGTTATGGAAAAAGCTCACAGTGACTTTTCAATTATCCTTCCCAGCCCTGCCCAATTACTTGTGCCCCTAGGAGGAAAACTTGCCCTTTATGCAAAAAAACGGGATGTCCATTACTTAGGACCGATGGGTCGTAAACATTGTATCCCAGGGATACAAATTCTGCTTCCATTCACTGCCAACCCCAAACAGGTTTTTAGACCTTCCTCCAAACCAGTGGGCAGAGGCTCAAAAGCAAGTACTTTTCCCTGCTCCATATCAGAACTATTCATCCTGTTCCAGTAGAACAAAGGGGTCAGGGCTTCTACTCCAGACTTTTCCTGGTGCCCAGAAAAGAGGGCTCTTGGCACCTAATCCTGGATCTATCAATTCTCAACACCTTTCTGGTGGTCCCAAAATTTAAGATGCTTACCCTGCAACAAGCTTCTTCCTATATTAGCCAAGAATGCCTGGTTAGTCACTCTAGACTGAAGCTTATCTGCACATCCCCATAAGGGAGTCATGCAGAAAATATCTACATTTCAGGGCAGGCTCTATGCACTATCAGTTCTCTGCACTTCCCTTTGGCTTATCTACTGTGCCCAGAGTATTCGCAAAGTGCCTGGCTCCAGCCATTGCATACTGCAGGCAAAGGAATATCCAAATTTTCTCATACTTTGACGACTGCCTGATTCAGGCGGACAATCAGGAATTGCTACTTCAGCACCTGGCATTTGTAAAAAGCCTTCTCACTTCAACGAAAAAAAATCACAACTGGTGCCCAGTCAAAAGATTGTATTCCTGGGAGCAAGCTTGGACACAACTTCCCAGATGGCTTTTCTCACTTCAAAAAAACACATCTGTCTGACAAGCTACTTCAAACAAATGACCACTAGAACCCAGCTATCTGCAAGGAAAATACTGCAAGCCTTAGGGTTCATGGCCTCATGTATTTTGCTAATTCCATATGCAAGACTGCATATGAGGAAACTTCAGTGGTACTTAAAAAGTCTTTGTGCCAACATTCTCAGGACCTGGAAACAGTCAATGTTAAGTTGTCTATCTCGCCTTCATTCTTGCTGGATGGGTTCGGAGCCGACCTCGGCTCCGACTCGGCCACTCTAAAAGCTCGAGAGTTGGTTCCACCGGCTCGAGGCTCCCCTTATATCCCACAATGCTAGGCGAGAGTTACCTCAGATCTCGTTTGCCGCTACAGCTTCGAGGTTGGTTGCTTCTACCGGTTCCTGGTGAGTTTTAGCTTTTTCTATTAAAAGTTACTCTTTTTCCCCCTTTTTCAGTTTAATTCTTCTTAAATTAGTATAGTTCATAGAACTTTATCCCCGACCCTAATTTTTCCCGTTTCTTGTTAAAAGAACCTTTGGTTCTTCCCTTGGGCCTTAGGCCTTCTCTTCCCTAGGGAGTGTTTGTGTAGTTTACTATAATTTGCTACAGTTTGTTGTACTTTATTTTTAGTATCTTTACTAAAATTGTTATTCTGACAGGGTATAACTGGTGTGTTTGAGTGTGTGTTTCTGTTCACCAGTTAGGCTATGTCAAAAGAAGCAAAGGTCTCCGGATTCAAGAAGTGTGATGCGTGCTGTCAGAAAATGTCTCTGACAGTCGCTCACACTTCTTGTGTCTATTGTCTGGGGCCTTTGCACCTGCAGGACTCCTGTGCTGTTTGCCATGGCTTCAGCCCCAGGGTCCTGCAGGAAAGAAAAAACAAGCTAATTCTGAGAGGCTTGTTGAAGCCTGAGGATTCCCTGTCTGTCTCAACAGGGAAACCCTCTAAGGCATCGAGGTCTTCGGCTCCGGCTTCTGAGCCGAGACCTCAGGTTGTTCAACCTTTGCCTTTATTGGCTCCGGCTGGAGCCGATAAGGCTCAGTCCACAGTTTCTGTGGCTTCCTCGGCTCCGGCTGGAGCCAAGGTTATCGAGGTACCCGTGTCGGCTCCGACAAGATCTTCGGAGCCGACAACCAGAAAGAGGTCTAGGTCACCTTCTCTTGGCTCCGTTCATTCGGCTCCAGGTTCTCCCCTGCTGTCTGAACGGAGCCAAAGGTCTCATTCCTCTAGGTCATCGAGGCTTTCCGATCATGACCTTCAGAGGGTGGTGAGTCGACTACTCAAGTCCGAGGCACTAGCCCAGATGCTTCAGAGCCCGACTCATCAGTCGGTGCCTGCCCCGTCCATCAACTCTTTCCTCCTCGACTCTTTTGAGTTCGGGCGGGTCGTGTCGGAACCGAGACTGTGGTCACCTCGGGCCGAGACAATTGTCTGCGGCGCCGTCGTCGGCTCCGTTTCCTTCCGTGGAGGAATCTCGGCGCGGACTTCCCTCGTCGGCTCCGAGGGTGAGTGGCATCGGACCCTTGTCCGACCCCCTCTCCCTCTCGGTGCTTGGCGTTAGTGAGTTCGGCTCCGACATCGGCCTCGAGCCATCACTGTCGGTGCCGAGGGGTCCTTAGCTCCTCGGGCGGGGACCTCTGGCTCTGCCTGACAGGGGTGCTTTCGAGGTCATGCGGAGTGTGTTAGAGCCTGGCTCTACTCCACAGTCGGTTCCGTCAGCCCCTCCCTCTATGCTGCCTCAGGGCAAGTCGACTCACTCCCTCATTCCGGACCGCAGAGAGCCAGCTCCTCAAAAGCCCCTTGGGATTTCATCCTCTTCCGAGGCCTCTCCTGATTTGGCAGAAGAGCCCCTCGGAAGGAAGTGCAAGAGGAAGCACATTGACTCACCTGAGTCTATCACGTCGGACACAGATCTGGATGATTCTGAGGGTTCCCCCCGTTCCCCTTCTGAAGATGTCTCATTTGCAGACATTCTGGAGATCCTTAAACAGAGGGAAATTGGCCAGCCCTCAACCCTTCAGAGGGCGAATCTGTGTATCTTGAGGCGTTTGGCTCGTCCTTCCACCTCCTGGGTGTCCCCCTTGACCCCCTCATGCAGGTGGTAGCTAAGAAGGCATGGGCGGCTCCTGATTCAGTGGACCCCACTCCCAGGAGACCCTCAAATTCATCACAGCTCCATCAGACAAGCAATTTTTATCAAAAGGAGTTTCTGTGGATGCTATGGTGGTAGCTGCCGCCACAAAGAAGGAACTGGCTGATCCTTCAGTGCCTGTCCATCCACCTAACAAGGAATCTAGGTCCATGGATAGGTGCGGAAGCGGATGTTCTCCTCAGCGACTTTTACCATGCGTTAAGCTGAATTACCTGTGCCATTTCACTCGTCTTCAAAGGGACTTGGTCAAGGAAGCGAGTGAGATGTTGAAGGACCCTACAGCTGCGGGTTTCAAGAAAAATGAACACGCAGCTGGCTATCCTTAATTCCATTTCCAACTCCTCCATGCGCCTCCTCTTATGCGGCCGATGGAGCGAGCAGAGCCGCAGGAACAGGGGTAGCCTTACGTAGGCACGCCTGGATGCGGCTATGCAATTTTGGAACCTTTCAAGGCGTCTTTCACGAACTCCCCTTTTGATGGATCATCTCTTTTGGTCCTCAAGTGAAAGAAACCCTGACTAGGTGCGAGACTGATGGCAAGACCCTTTCTGCCGTCGGAGTCCGTTTTCGACTCCTTCTAGGCCTTACCCCAAAGGCCAGAAGGGTGGAAAGATGTGGTTCCGTAAACAATCTCAAGGGACTTCGCCTGACGCACAGAGTCGGTTCCCGCCAGAGGCAGAGGGGAACAACAATGGTAGACGCCGCCCTAGAGGCAGAGGGGTCCGCAGAACCAGGGCAATCGAGAAACTTCCTCCGATAAGCCCTTTCAGCATCCCTGAGGTGTTGCCCGACTGCCCATCTTCGAGGCAGTCGGGGAAGATTGTCACTGTACCCAGAAGCCTGGCTATCCTTGACACAAGACAAATGGGTACAGTCCATCATTTCGAAGGTTATTCTATCCCCTTTCTTCGTTTTCCAAATCAGTCAAAAACTCCCTCCCAGATCTCCCACCCGCTCAAAGCCATATAGCCGCTTTGGAAATTTCAAAACTGCTTGCAAAAAGAGCTATTCAGCCAGTGTCAGCAGACCAGCAAGGATCCGGAATCTACTCAAGGTTCTTTTTAGTTCCAAAGAAAACAGGGGACTGGAGACCAATTTTGGATCTCAGTATCTTGAACAGATCGGTCAAGAAAACAAGATTTCGGATGGTCACGCTGCAATCCATTCTTCCCCTATTGGGAAAAGGAAACTGGATGTGCTCTATAGACCTTCAGGGCGCGTACTATCACATAAAAATGAACAGGCGCTCCAGAAGATTCCTCCGCTTCAGGCTGGGAACCAGTCATTTTCAATTCAGGGCCCTGCCCTTTGGTCTCACCACTGCCCCCCGGGTGTTTACCAAATGCATGGCAGTGGTAGCTTCTCACCTGAGGCGACAAGGATTCCAGGTGTTTCCATATTTGGACGACTGGCTCCTCACAGCTCCCACCAAGCATCTCCTTCTGATGGCCAGAGATTACACTTTTCGCGTCTGTCAAAAATTGGGTATCTCAATAAATTGCGAAAAGTCTGTTTTGTCGCCTTGTCGTACTATTACCTACATAGGCGCAAATTTAGATACTGTAAACATGTCTGCAACACTAACGAACCAAAGGATATCAGACATTCAAGATTGGTGTCACTACTTCTCAACAACAACAGAGCCAAAGCCAGGTTAGTTCTAAAGGTGTTGGGAATTATGGCAGCGGCCATACCTCTCCTCCCATTGGCCAGATACCACATGCGGATCCTTCAGTGGATGCTCTTTTCTCAATGGTCATACCAGGAACTTCCAATGTCTCACACCATTATGATCAAGCGTGCAAAAGCATCTCATGTGGTGGATGTCTTCCCCACAGCTCCTGTTGGGGAGACCATTTGTTCCACCTCCTCCGGTTGCTACTCTGACAACGGATGCCTCCCTGATCGGGTGGGGGCATTATCAGGGCAGGACAGTCCAGGGCACATGGCAACCAAAGCGAATGCCACTTGCACATAAATGTTCTGGAGATGAGAGCAGTGCTTTTAGCGTTGCAAGCCCTTCAAGACTCTCTTCCCTTGGGAACGATTGCAATCCAGACAGACAATATGTCTGTAGTGTGGTACATCAACAAACAAGGCGGAACCAGATCATACCCCCTGTGTCGAGAAGCACTCAGACTGTGGCAATGGGCGATTTCTTCTCAGCGTTTTCTGATAGCAACGCACATCCCCGGGAAGTCCAATCACATTGCGGACAAGTTGAGCAGAGCTATTCTTATGCCTCACGAGTGGTCTCTGAAAGACTCTGTAGTGAGAGAGATATTTCTCAAGTGGGGTCAGCCTTGCTGCGATCTTTTTGCTACTCCCCAAAACAGCAAGTGCAGAGAATACTTCACTCTATTCCCTTTACCAGGCCAACCCAGCAGGGACGCACTAGTCCAAGTTTGGCCCCGGGGACTTCTGTATGCATTTCCTCCTTTCCCACTGATCTCTCAAGTAATACAGAAAGCTATCGCTCAGAAGGCCTCATTGATCCTCATTGCGCCTTACTGGCCTCGACAAGTGTGGTTCCCCTTTCTACATCGATTTCTTTTGGAGCGACCGTGGAACCTGGACCTAGTTCCAGATCTTTTGATCCATCAGTCGGGTCAGCTTCATCGCTCCCTCCCCTCTCTGAACCTCACTGCTTGGTTCCTCCACTTCCAACAGTAACCAGGCTTCCTCAATTATCTCACTCTGTTAGAGATATTTTGATAGCTTCCCACAAATCTTCCACTCGAAAGATTTATTTGAGTAAGTGGAAACGCTTCTCATATTGGGCACAAGGAAAGGACATAGATCCTTTCACGCTTCCATCCAACTAGTCCTTGATTTTCTTGCTGAACTCTTCCATGCAGGTTCATCTCCATCTACTCTTAAGGTTCAATTGGCGGCTATTTCTAATTTCCATGTGGGTATTTCTGAATCTGCCCTAATGTCCCACAAACTCTGCAAAGCCTTTTTGAAAGGAGTTTTCTTCTCAGACCTCCTGTCAGAAATCCTCCTTCTCCTTGGGACCTAAATTTAGTTCTTGCTTCTTTGATTCTTTCCCCTTTCGAACCTGCAGCTTCATGTTCCTTAAAGCTATTATCATGGAAAACTCTTTTCTGGTGGCTATCACATCAGCTAGAAGAATTTCAGAACTTCAAGCACTCAGTTGTCGTTCTCCTTACCTTGTGTTCCATAAGGACAGAGTTTCCTTCGAACTAACCCGTCCTTTTGCCTAAGGTGGTTTCAACATCAAATCTAAACCAATGCATTGACCTCCCTGTTTTTTCCAGAGTATTCAAATAGGTCTGAACAGAAATTACACTACCTGGATGTTCATCGTCAATTAAGGTACTACTTGGACAGGACGAAACTATTCAGAAAATCTGATCAGCTGTTTGTCTCCTATGCGGAAAGCAGAAAGGGACTTCCAGTTTCAAAGGTATCTTTATCCAGATGGCTAACATCTCTGATTACCCTTGTTTATGAAATTAGACACCAAGAACTGCCTAATAAACCTAAAGCCCATTCCACCAGAGCTTTGGCTACTTCTCTAGCTTTCCAAGACAGACTGCCTATTGACACCATTTGTGCAGCGGCTACTTGGGCTACTCCTCACACTTTTATTTCCCATTATAAGTTGGATTTAGCTTCTAGGCATAGAGCTAATTTTGGTTCCACTGTTCTCAGGAGTCTGTTCCGTTAGGCCACCGGGACAAGGTGCTAGGGCGGTCCCATCCAGCAGAATGAAGGCGAGATAGACAACTTAACATATAGAAGTTATGTTCTTACCATAACGTTCCATGTTAGTTGTCTTCTTCTCGCCTTCTTCTTCGTCCACCCTCCTTCCCCTGGCCTGGACAGACCTAGAGGAGTTGTGATCGTGACCTCTCTTTCTACCACCTCTTTCTTAGTCATATGCTATTATGCATATTTCTTGTTTCAGGATATAGGTCACCCCTTTTCTTCCTGCTGTTAGAGGTGGATTCTGTTTCACTGTTATACTGTTTTTGGTATAAGCTGGGTTAGCTTACAAACGAGATCTGAGGTAACTCTCGCCTAGCATTGTGGGATATAAGGGGAGCCTCGAGCCGGTGGAACCAACTCTCGAGCTTTTAGAGTGGCCGAGTCGGAGCCGAGGTCGGCTCCGAACCCATCCAGCAAGAAGAAGGCGAGAAGAAGACAACTAACATGGAACGTTATGGTAAGAACATAACTTCTATTTCCTTTTATACCTTGTCTAAGGGCAGAGTTCCTTTGGTGGGCAGAAGCATGCAACCACAACAAGGGACTGTTTTTTTACTCAACCTCTCGCCACCTAAACCTTGACAATAGACTCATCAGACTATGCATGGGGGGCTCACATGGCAGGCAAATGCATTCAGGGCCACTGGAGCCCAGGGCAGATTCATCTGCACATCAATCAAAAAGAGATGCTAGCTGTACATAATGCTCTGACAGCCTTCAAATACCTAATCCTTCCAGGAAAACTGCTTATAAAAACAGACAACACCACCGTCATGTGGTACATAAATGGGGGGAACCCATTCTTACCCACTCTGCAGGTTAGCCATGGCCCTGTGGAACATAGCCTTGAGCAACCAAGTACACCTTCAAGCTCAATTCCTGCCAGGCAAACAAAATTCACTGGCAGATAAGTTAAGCAGGAATCTCCTAGACCCACACGAATGGAAATTGGAGTCCAGTACCTTCAATCTTCTGATCCAGAGGTGGGAGACACCGGAGGTGGACTTCTTTGCCTCTCCCGAGAACCACCAGCTGAGCAAATACTGCACCAGGAACCCTCACAGCAGGGCCTGGAAGGTGAATGCCCTATCCTTTCAATGGGAAAACCTCTCGGTTTATGCCTTTTCCCTCTGCCCCTTCTCTCAAAAGTAGTACTCAAGATAAAACAGGACAGACCAAGGGCAATTCTTATTGCCCCAGACTGGCCATGCCAGCACTGATACCCACACTTACGCAGCCTGACAGCAGTGCCCCCCTGGCACCTTCACCAGACTCCTACCCTGGTGTCTCAGCAGGAGGGACAGATTTTGCATCCATAATTGCAAACCCTAAACCTTGCAGCCTGGCTTATCCCTTGAGTACCCCACCAGCAACCCTCAGCAAACAGGTGCTGGACGTCATTCTTGAAGCCACATGGCCTAGTACTAGGAAATCCTATGCTGAAAATTGGAAAAGATATTGTTCTTGGAATCGGTCTCAAGGGAAGGACACAGCAGTGCCCTCCCTACCACTAATCCTGGGTTACCTAGCAGAGCTACTCCACAAAGGCCTAGCCTTCCCCTCCATTAAGATTCATGCCTCTGCCATCTCAGCTCATTATAATACTGAGCCACCTCTATTTTCTCACCCTCTCATCAAACAGTTCTTGAGAGGGGCTAACAACATAAGGCCCCCTAGGAGAACACCCACCCCTGCCTGTGACCTTAACTTTGTACTGTAAATGCTCACGCTTCCTCCTTTTGAACCTGCTGTCTCAACAGAGTTAAAATTCCTCTCTTGGAAGACAGCCTTGTTTTTAGCCATAACTTCAGCAAGAAGAGTGTCTGAATTACAGGCACTAATGGCTGTGGAACCCTTTATTATTTTCCATGCTGACAGGGTTTCCCTCAGGACTAACCCATCCTTGATGCCTAAGGTGGTGTCAAGTGTGGCTTTAAACCAATCCATCCATTTGCCAGCCTTCTTCCCTAACCCTCAGAATAAAGGGGAAAAGATCTTGCACTCCTTGGACATGCACAGACAGCTCACGTTTTACCTTGATAGGGCTAAGCTTTTCAGAAAATCTGACCAGCTGCTATTCAGCTTTGCTACATGGGGCAGAGAGTAAGGTCATTTCAATACAAACCATTTCCAAATGGATAGCACACTGTGTCCATTTCTGCTACAAGCACCATGGAAAACCTACCCCACAAAGGATCAGACCACATTCCACTAGGGCTACTTCCAACTTTACAGCATTTCTCATGGGAGTCCCTACCAGGGACATTCTGGAAGCTGCAACCTGGAGTTCTGTACACACCTTCACCAAGCATTACCACCTATCTTTTCTAAATCCAGGGCTGGATTTTCTACAGCAGTCTTGCAAGACCTACTAGCCAGCCCTAAACCTTCTTGACTGCCTCTACCCTTTCTCTATCTAATGTCTATCTCATTACAGTAGAATCCATAACCTATACTATCTAAACCTACTACTCTCTTTAAAGGATGGTGACATCCACCCTAACCCAGGGCCCCCAACTACTCCTTTTTCTCCCATCAACTCCAAAATATGTCCTACCCAAGCCTTTTCAAACAGTCTAACTCCCTTTTTATTGCTCAACTTAATATACGCAGTATAAACAATAAAGTAACTCAACTCCAAGCCCTAACTGAAATCTACTCCTTTGATATACTCTGCTTAACAGAAACTTGGTTAAAACCTACAACCAAAGACAATGAGATCATCCCACCTGGATATAATATCCTAAGACTAGACCGAACTTCCAAAAAAGGTGGAGGAGTTGCTGTCGTATATAAACCTAGCTTACAATTAACCACTCATAACTGCAAACCACCTCTAGACTCCAATGCAGAAATTCTTATCTCCAAACTTCTTATTAACAATGCCAAATCCATCTATATCGTTTGTATATATCTACCTCCTGGTAATAACATAGCAACCATGGAAAATATACTTTGCTGGCTATCCCAAAACCTGCCTCAAGAAACCATCATTCTAGGTGACACAAATATTGACTGGACCTGCTTCTGCAGCAACCTCCCCTCAAGCCATATAAACCTATATGGGTATTCCCAAACCATTACCTCCCCTACCAGGATAAATAAATCCAACAAGAAATCAAGCTTATTAGACTGGATTCTCATTAATCATCTTTCTCATACTTATGACTCAGGAACCCTCCCTGATGATTTAAGTGACCACTCTCTTACCTATATCATCAGACATAAAACCAACTTTCCCTCTCCAACATCCATTAAAAACATCAGATCTAAAAAGAACTTTAACCCTGAACTTTTCCAGATGGAACTAATAGCATGTAACTGGTCACCCTTACAAAACCTACCTTTAGATGAAGCCATTAGTTACTTTAACTCCAACTTCCTTGCCATCCTGAACCACCATGCCCCTACCAGACAAATTAGAGCTAAAAACAAACATGCTCCATGGCTCTCTAAAGAAACCAAACTAAAAATCAATGCTAGAAACAAACATTGGGCAAAATGGAGAAAAACTCAAAACCCTATACACCAACATACCTTTAGACAACTAAGAAACCAAACTAAAAAAGCTATAATATCTGACAAAAAAAAACTACTACCTCCTATCCCAACAAGCCAGTCAAAACAAGCCAAAGAAATTTTGGTCTAGTATCAACCAACTACTTCATCCAGGTCAATCCACCACTCCTAACCCTCAAAACACTGAACACAAAACACCAATAAATATAGCCAATGATTTTAATACCTTTTTCACTGACACTATACAGCCACTAGCTAGTCAGCTCTCACCTAACAACTTTACCTACTAATAAAGCAACCTCTCCCCCTTCTTTTCACTTTCAACCCATCCCAACATCATATATACTGACCCTTCTTCAGAAATTGAAACCATGCTCTCCCTCAGCAGACCCAACTACCTGCTGAATTCCTACAACTAGCCGCTAAAGCTATTGCCTATCCAATATCTATCCTGATCAGTAGAACTATTACCAAAAGTTATATCCCTACTTTATGGAAAATTTCCCATATTATCCCTCTCCACAAAGGTGGGCAATCCACTGAACTCTCCAACTATCGTCCCATTGCCCTCCTCTCACCTCTGGCAAAGATCATGGAAAAATGCATTCACAGACAACTACTTCACCATCTAACACAAAATAATTTACTAGCCAACTGTCAGCATGGTTTTAGACCTTCACATAGCACCACTACTGCCCTTCTTTCCTTCAAAGATAGTATCAACAAACACCGCAATCTAAACAAACTTTCTTCTGCCCTATTTATTGACTTGTCTAAAGCTTTAGACATGGTAAATCACCAAATTCTCATCACAATACTAAAATCCCTGTCACTTGATACATCCTCCATAAAGTGGTTCCAGTCTTACCTTGACAAAAGACAACAGGCCGTACAATGGCACAAGTCTCTCTCTACTCACTTGCCAGTCAACGTTGGTGTCCCCCAAGGATCCATCCTTGGACCTCTACTTTTTTCCATTTTCATCAATGACCTTCACCTTGCCATCCCCCAAGCCACATGCATACAATATGCAGATGACTCTACACTGATATGCTCAGCCCCCTCCTCTTCTGAACTTCTCTACCTTACCCAACAAGTCTTTAACACAGTTGAGCAATGGTTCACACATAGATGCCTTCTCTTAAACCCCAAAAAGACTAAACTCCTCCTTTTCTCTCCTACTAGAAAATCCCCCCCATTGGATTTCTCAGTTAACTCTACCAATAAAACTATTATATCCCCTGAACCTACCACCAAACTATTAGGAGTCACCATTGACAATAATCTGAACTTTGATATCCATATAAACAATACTATAAAAACTGTCAACAAAAAGCTAGGCTCTCTATATAGGATAAAATCATTTCTCCTACCTTCAGCTCGAACCACAATAGCACACACTCATCTAATCTCTCCTCTTCTATATGCCACACCTATTTTTACTAAACTATCTAAAAATAGTCTCAGCAAACTGGAAATGTCCTACAATAACATTGCCAGATTTGCAACAGGTAACCCATTTAGAACCCATCACTGCCTTAATTTAAAACAGCTAGGATGGCTTGAACTACAGAATCTAATTAAATACCATCAACTAACTATAGCTCACAAAACCCTTTACACACCTTCCAAAACACCTATTCTTTCCACACTAATCACTCCCTATAAAAACCTAGATTCCTTAAGGTCTTCTCAGAAACTTCTAGCACATACTACTAAAACAAACAACAAGGCTGGTGACTCGCTTTTTTCTAATATAGTTGGAAAAGCCTGGAATCTCCTACCAAATGAACTCTCCACACTTCCCTCACTTTCCTGTTTCAAAACAATCTGAAAGTGCATCTCAAAACTCACTGGTTATGCCCATGCTCTAAACCTGACTAGCTCAAGAGGTACTAAATACTCTGATCTTCCCATCCCATCTACTCATCTAAAGAAACTTCTTCCTTATAAAACTAGTTCTACTAACTATCTCTAGAACACCTAATCTATATTACTTTCATTTGCTGTGACTGTATTCTACACTGTAAATTTTGGGATTTTAACTGCATTCTTTGTTATGCCCGTATTCTACACTGTTAATTTTTTACTATGATAACCTGTAATTGGCACTGTAAATAGAATTTATTTGTCTTCTATATCCGTAGATAGAATTGTGTTAAATTCATTGTCTTACCTAGGAGCTTATCTCCCCGGGTCTCTACTGAAAATGGACATGTATCCAGTTAGACTAGCCCGGTAAACAAATGTAAAATAAATAAAAATAAAAATTCTCAGCTTTGGGAATCAACCCAAGTTATGACTGCAACAGTGAAACACAAAGAACGTAGTACAGTTGTGTACACTTACCATAAATGTACATGTTCGAATGTATTCACTGTTGCAGTCCTGGTTTCCCCTTTCTCCAGCCCCCTGGTTTTCTTTATCTTTCTACCTCTCCTCTCTATGGCCATTCCTAATGGCATTGGTATTTACTTTTTACTGGTGGTGTTCCCCACATATACTAGCTTCCTATTTGGGGCAAGAAAAACTGATGTAATGGCGTCGGCTGACTGTTTCATACCCCTGATGACCTGACGTCATGGAAGAAGCGACAGCATCCGACGCAGAAATACTAAGATTCTGGTATTTGTGCCGACTATGGGCTTACCTGCAGGCAGATAACCCAAGTGTGATGACTGCAACAGAGAATACACTCGAACATCTACATTTATGGTAAGTGTACACAACTGTACTCTTCTGTCCCCAAAAAGGATAACCCCCTCCAAAAGTTGACTCTGCCAAGGAGTGGCTCCTGTCTTTCTCAAGTCCCCTTATGTGCTCCCTGTCCCGAAAGTTAGCACTCACCAAGGCAGTCTGGGCATCAGTGATTCTGACAAATGGATGCTCAGCATCAGTGGCAGACGTTACAGGTGGCAGTGGAAGGAACATTTGCCACCATTCAAGGGGAGTTTCTCCCCTTACCTGCCTGACCAAACTTTGTTATTCCTTCCTATAGTCCATCAAATGCCGGAATTGGGAATTATAAGACCAGTCTCTCCTCCAGAGAGAATGAAAGGTTTCTGCTCCAGAATTTTCATAGTTCCCAGAGAAGAGAAGTTGTGTTGGACCTGTCCTTTCTGAATACTTTTATCAAGGTCCCCTAAGTTCAGGATGCTCAGTCTGCAAACAGTGCTTCCTCTTTTGCCGAAACACTGCTTCTTGGTAAACCTGGACTTGAAGGATGCATATCATATCCCTATTGCTCATCACTTCAGGAAGTATGTAAGATTTGCTCATAGATTCTTAGGTTAGTACTAAGCTAACTGCCCTTGTGGGCCATTTTAAGCCTAGCCAAATGTGAGAATCAAACTCTGCACCTTCTATTTGTAAGGTGAACACCTTAACCATTATGCCAACCTCCCACCCCCCTGTGTCTGGTTTGCACCATCAGTTCTCTGTATTTCCCTTTGTGGTATCCACTGCACCTTGAGTGTTTACCAAATGCCTTGCTTCATTAGTGGCCCACTGTCGGACTTTTGATATTCACATTTTTCCTTACTTGGATTGTCTGCTGATCTGTGCAGTATATATCCAGGTGTTTGGAATTGCAAGAGAAGGTCTCAACTGTATTCTTCCAGCTGGAGTTCAAGGTTAACCTTTGGAAGTCATGCCTGACACCCTCACAAAGACTTATCTTCCTGGGGTTCTTAGTCAACACCGACAAAAGAATGGCCTTTCTTCCTTAAGGTAAGGTCCTGTCTTACCACACAGTGTCCAAACAAGTAGATAACACACCATAAGCTCAAAAATATAAAGCAACAAAACGGAACAAACGTAATTCCAGCAGTTTATTGGTTAATCGCTTTCTTCCCCATAAAACGGGAACTTCATCAGAACAAGTTTCCCCTCCAAGTCAACCCTTTATATACAAAACATTTAATTGAGAGTAATTAAACACCAATTAAAAACGTAATTTCTTAAGTAAACACACATATTTAAATAAATGTTAGTGCATTAAAATGTTATTAAAAACCATGTTTGTAGGACATTAAATGTCAAACTATAAAAAAACATTTGAGAAATTTAAAATGTTAATGCTTTTTTCTTCAGTACAGGCAATAAAGATAAATAATCATTAAGTCCTGGTTTTATCAGTGCATTTAACTTGACAATCCAATAGAATTCCCTCAAGTGCACATTTAATTCCCACCAACCACCTCTGGGATTCTGTTTAATGACCTCTAAAATACCAAACATAAATTTTGAAAAACTGTGACAAGTCAATGAATGTTTGAAGAGGGCATTGTTCACATTACCTTTAGCTATGGCATGTATATGTTCATATATCCTAAGTCGGAATTTCCTCTGTGTTTTACCAATATAGTAGTATGAACAAGTTTGACAAATGGCAATGTAAACAATACTTTTAGTATCACAGTTACCTCTTTGTAAAGAAATACCCTTTTTATTATCTGCTATGTGTAACACATCTTTGTTCAAGACGAACTGACATTGGTTACAGTGCCCACACCTGGTGGTCCCTTTCAATGACAAAGTCCTAGGTGAAATAAAATGTTCTGTTAAATATTTTAAATTTTTACCGGCTTTGTAAATGAAATTTGGTGCTTTTCCTAGACTTTTAAAGATTTCAGTGTTCCCTTTAAAAATAACCCAATTTATTTTTATAATCTCTTTAAGTTGCTGTTCTCCATTTCCATAATGAATGACCATGCTATTGTTATAATCTTTCTGGGTGGAGTATTGAGTAGCTTGTTGGTGGATGATTTCACCACTAGCCAACAAGTGTTTGTACCTTGAACCCCACCCCCCAGTGACTTGTTCACCAACCTTTTCCAATAAATGGTTTGGATATCCTCTCACTTTGAACATTTCAGTAATGTAAGAAACTTCCTCCAAAAATATTTCCTTCCTTGAGCACATTCTACCTGCCCTTACCAACTGTCCCTTAAAAATATTCTTTTTAGTGTGGAAAGGATGACAGCTTTGAAAATCTAGGTAACTATTGAAAAAGTATCCTTTCTGTAAATTCTAGATTCAAACTTTTTTTGTACTTTATCTTTAGAAATTATGACATCTAACTAACTTATTTCCACTTCTGAACAGTTGGCAGTAAATTAAAAAAAATGGGCAAATATGATTAATGTACCGAAGGAAATCAATAAAATTAGATTTAGTGTTGTTCCAAAGAATAAAAATATCATCCAGGAAACGATAGTAAGTGAGCCATTTCTGTGAATAAGAACTTGTGAAAATATGTTTTTTCTCCCATGCATAAAGTACCAGGTGGGCATAAATGGGGGCACATGTGGCCCCCATTGCCACTCCCTGCACTTATAGAATTCTCCTTCAAAAGTGAAATAATTATTAAATAAAATATATTCCATTGAAGCCATGATGAAATTAATCATAGTGTCTGAAAGACATGTAAGTTCCCTAATGGCTTCATAAAACAAATCTAAACCCTCCTTATGGAAAATTGAAGTAAATAAATCCACTACATCTATCGTGGAAAAAATAACTTCATTATTGTACCATCTTTCGTTAAATTTAGACAGAAAATCCCACAAATCCTTCAGTAAATAATCCACATTTTGTATAGAGTCTTCCAAAATTTTGTCCATAAAAGTGCAAAGAGTGTGAGTATAAATATTGTGTGCAGAAATAATAACCCTAAATGGAGGTTTGGGAATACTGAAGGCTGTGGGTATGAAGGGGTGCTCTGTTTTTAAAAAATTGTAAAGTTCTTCTGAAATAACTTTTTGAAGTAAAGAATCTTCCAAAAAGTATAGAATTTTCCTGTGTGCTAAAGTGGTTTCATTCCTGGATGATATTTGATATTTCTCTGTATCTGAAAAAATCATAGTAAGTTCATTCACATGATCTATCAGGTTGTATAATACAATCCCCCCCCCCTTTATCAGGCTTCATGATTCTGTGTGTCTTGTTCGTTCTCAAATTATTTAGTAAGGTGAATTCATCTCGACTCAAATTAAATCTTTCGGTAGAATTATGTTTATTAATTTCATTTTGGATCTCCACCTCACATGCCTTCTCAAATGCCATAATTAAGGGATGCAGTGGGAGGTTGAAACAACTTTTCTTTTTGAACATCTGCTTTTCATTATTGTGATTACTAGCTACAGCCCCTTTAAACATGATCGTAAAATTTAATTTTCTAGTGTAAAGCTTTAACTCTGTAATTATATCCACTATTTCCATTTTACAAGTAGGAATAAACTTAAATCCTTTCTTAAACCGAGAAAAATATGTAGTGTCAACCTTTAAATCTGTGTAATTATAAATTTTGAAACCATCCATTGAGAACACTGTACCATTGTGTGTCACCTGAATGTTACTTTCATTGGATGCCTCCTTTATCGGTGGCTGTTTCTGTAACCTCCCCTGTAATTCCCTCTGTTGGGTCTGGATGGATGTGCATCCCCTAAAAAACATTTTTGTCTATGCCTGTTCTCTAAATGTTCAGACCTTCTGGAAAATTCATATTGTAATCATCCAATAAGTGGTCTTGATCTCTTAATTCTTGTTCTGCATCAATATTCTTGTGTGATGTGTTATATCCTGAATCAAATACACCATTAACATTATTAGCCTCCATAGGTACATTAGAAAACCAAAACGGAAATGGGTACACATTTTTCATTACATAATCATTGTCATCTCTTAGAAGTTTTTTTCTTTTTAGGTTCCAAATTGATTTTAACACTGTAATCAACCTTTTCAAAAATGTTTTCATACTGAACCATGTTAAATTCAAACAATAAATCATTCTCAAGCTTCTTGTTCATTTTTTCGAGATCTTCCAACATGCAATTAATACGTTTACAATTAGTTTTAATGATAAAATCCATTAAATCCAAACCAGATCAATCAAAAAGCTGTAAAAGTTCATCAGTATCACAATTACTAATGTTCAAACCATTAGGAAATTTAAAAACTCTGAGCCCTTTGGGAACATGTTTTTTCTTAACACTCTCCTGAAGGTATAAGTTACCACATTAGAGAGCATGTACCTTAAATAACATAAGTTCAAAGTCTTTCATCGTAGTGTCGAAAGATTGGTGCTCATGTCTGTAATCATCCTGTAAATTATCTCCTGGAAACAAAACTTCTTTCATAATCCGTTCCCTGTAGCTAGAGAAGGACAAACGTTTAGCCGAGGGTTTAGCCATGTTTTCGTCATTGTTATGTGGTTGTTTGCTGCCCTCTGGTGGTTTTTCAGAAAAATCTCCTTGGTTAACTAACCTAGGAAGGAAAGTACCAATATCTTTTCTTCGAACATCGAGGTGGGACAACCCGAGTTGTGTAGCTTGAAAGGAATCCATTCTTTTGTTTAAGTCTGTTACTTGCTGTGATAATGCTAAAATAAGGACAGTTAAATCTATATTTTGAGACACCATGTTGACTGGGGAATGATTAAAGCCATCACCTGTTGAGTCGTTTAAAACAGGATTCCCCCCTCTGTTGTCAGAAATGGAATCCTCCATAGCTCCGTTATGTTAAGGTGACGCCAAATGAAACAAAATCGCACCAAGCAGCCTCGGGAGTTAAAAGGCTCAAAATATCACCTTGTTTCCTCCCTGACAGCTTTGGTGGAGCTGTGTGGTACTACTCAACCAAACGAAACTCAATAACTGATCCAAAATACACATTTGAAGGACATCCAATTGTAAAACCACAAACCAGTTCAATGCCCAAACGAGTAGATAACACACCATAAGCTCAAAAGTATAAAGCAACAAAACAGAACAAACGTAATTCCACAGTTTATTGGTTAAGCGCTTTCTTCCCCATAAAACGGGAACTTCATCAGAACAAGTTTCCCCTCCAAGTCAACCCTTTATACACAAAACATTTAATTGAGAGTAATTAAACACCAATTAAAAAATTAATTTCTTAAGTAAACACACGTTATATTTAAATAAATGTCAGTGCATTAAAACATGCAATTTTGTTTCATTTGGCATCACCTTAACGTAACAGAGTATTGCAATGTGAACATTAGAGTATTACACTATGGACCTTAGAATATTACACTATGGTTAATTTACTAATTTGCAACATGTATTGCACTGAAAGAAGAGATATTTTACTGCATAGCTACTGCCTTAGATGGCCTATAAGTTACGGTCATGGTGAATATTGCACTAAGTATTAGATGAGACTGGTAACCAGGTTAATTCACAATTTAAACAGTTTCTACTGATCCAGATGGCCATCATGGAGTGTAGTGATTACTAGAGTTCAGCAGCCTAATGACATTAGGGAAGAAGCTGCTCCTGAATCTCGTAGTTCTGCAGTGTATGCTTTGGAACGCTTTCTGGATAATATATGCAGAAACAGTCTTTAAGTGGGGTGAGTGTGTCTGTAATTATTCCTCTGGCCCTGCCAAGACATCTGGATAAGTACACGTCGTGGATAGATGATAAGGTGGTCTTGATGATCCTCTTCAGATGTCTTCACTCTCTGGAGGGATTTCCACTCAGAGGTGGAGCAGCTTCCATACCATACTACGAGGTTGTTCGTCATGATGCTTTCTATGGTACCTCTGTCGAAGCCTTCTCAAAAGTGCAATCTCTGGTGCACTTTCTTGACTATGGCATTTGTATTGGTGTTCCAAGACAGATCCTCATCAACGTGCATGCCCAGAAACTTTGTGCTTCTCACTCTTACTTTGTGCTTCTCACTTTTTCCACTGTTTCCCCATTGATGGTAAGGGGAGAATGTCCTTGAAAATGTTCCTGTAGTCCACAATTCTCTCTCTTGTCTTGTTTATGTTTAGTGCTTAGTTGTTATTCCACACCAGGTAATTAGTCGTTCCACCTCAACTGTATACACTGTTTCATTGTCATTACTAATGAGACCCACCACCGTTGTGTCATCTGCAAACTTGATGATGTGGTTTGTACTGTACCTAGCTGTACAATCGTGCGTTAACAGCATGAACGGCAAGGGCCTTAGTACACATCCTTGTGGGACTCCAGTGTTAAGAGTGATGTTATCTGAGGAGCTATTTCCTGTGCACACTTTCTGAGGTCTGTCAGTGAGAAAGTCAAGAATCAAGTTACAAAGTGGGAGTGTTGACGTCTGGTTGAGTAGCTTTTATTATCAGATGAAGAGGGATGACTGTTAAAAGCAGAGATAGTCAATGAATAATACCCTCGCATAGGTGTTTTATTCTTAAGGTGTTCCAGAGATAGATGGAGTGCTAGAGATGTCATCTGCCATAGAGCAGTTTGCACTCTAAGGAAACTGTAGAGGATCATGACATGACATGGCAGCCCAGATGTTTTGGTGTCCTTGATCAGCTTTTCAAAGCACTTCATCACTGTGAATGTGAGGGCTACAGGGTGGTAGTCATTTAGCAAGATGGTGGAGACGTCTTTGGTAATGGAATGACTGTCATGTCCTTGAAGCGTTTCAGAACAATTTGCTGACTTTGACAGTTATTGAAGATCTCTGTGAGGACATTTGTTAGTTGGACTGTGCAGTCCCTGAGCACTCACCCTAAGATGTTGTCAGGCTCAGACGCTTTTCTCAGGTTAACTCTGAGCAGTGTCCACTGGACTTTAGCGGGGTTGAAGGTGAGCATCTTCTTGTTATGGCCGATGGCCATTTTCTTTGTTGTTCTGCTCCCTTCATCAAATCTGCTAAAGTAGACATTCAGCTTATTTAAGAATTCTTTGTTGTCCTCACATTGCAAAGATAGGGGTTTGCAGTCTGTTATGGAGTGGATCCCCTGCCATAGGTGCCTGGGGTTGTTTTGCTGGAGAAGTAGCTCTGGATCTTTCTGCCATAGGTGCATTTTTACTTCCTCACTCTCTTCTTCAGATTCGCTCTGGCTGTTCTAAGGGCTTCTGTCTCCAGACCTTAAGGCTGCATTCCTTGCTTTCAGTAGCTCATATACCTCTCTCATCACCCAGTGTTTCTGGTTGGCTCATGCAATGATGGTTTTGGTGACTGTCACATCATCTTCACATTTCGAGATATAGCCCATCACCTCCTCCATTCTGATGCACTGGTTCTCAGTAGCTGTCTCCTTTGAATATGCTCCAATCTGTGCTCTTAAAACAGTCCTGGAGTTCTGAGACTGCACACTCTGGCCATACTCTTACTTGTTTCACTGTTGGTCTCCCTCTGGTTAGTAATGGTTTATATGCTGGTAGTAACAATATGGAGAGGTGGTGGCTTCAGAGTTTCCCAGGTGTGGGTGAGGTACTGCCTTAAATGCCAGCTAACATTGCTGTATATCTTGTCCAGTGTGTTCTCCCCCTTGTTGCAAAGTCCACCTGTGGTATTGGAAATAGTGGGCAGAACCATTTTCAAGTTGGTCTGATTAAAGTCACCTGCCACTATATGAACACAGTCTGGTTCGGTTTTGCAGTTCATTTATAGCCTGGTATAATGTGGTCATTGCCTCATTTGGATTAGCACTGGGAGGACTTGTAGATAACTGTGATGCAGATGCTGTTAAATTCCTGGGTAGATAAAAGGGTCTGCATTTCAGTGACAAAAAACTCTAGATTATCTGAGCAGTGTGAGGATACTGTCTCACAACTGGTACACCAGTTGTTATTGATGTATAGGCAGACACCTCCCCCTCTAAACTTACCACTGAGAGAATGTATTCTCTCTGCTCTCAAAAGTGATAGCCCCTCCACATGGACTGCACTGTCATTAATGTTAGAGTTTAGCCAAGTCTCACTAAAATAAGCACACAGTATTTCCTCACCTTGTTCTGATTAGATAATTCCAGCTTTATATAGTCCATGTTGCTTTCCAGTGATCGATCATTTGCCAGCAGGATGGATGGGAATGCAGGTCTGTAGGATTTGCTTAGCCTTGCAGTGATTCCAGCCCTAGATCCTCTTTTTTCCGTGTTCTCTCACACCTGTTTCACACTTCTCTTTCTCTTACCATGATCCAAAAATGTCAGTTCTGCAACTACCAGCAGTATTTTTTTTTCACGTAGGACCTTTCTGCACCTCCTCAGCACAGGCCCTTGGCTATACCCCTGTTCTCTCTGTGGTGGATGATGCTTTCAATGATGCTTGCTCCGCTCCAGATTCTTTACCCCAGCCCCTACCAAACCAGACAGATTTTACAGGGTGCCAGATACTCATCACCACCTTTACAAGGCTCCACTTGCAGACCCAGAAACTATATCCCAGGGCCCCAAGGCAGTAGCCGCGACCATAGCTAAAACCCTATTCCTTCTGAAAGGGAAGCAAGGTCATTAGACAGATGGGGTAAAAGGTCTACACTTCAGCTACTCTCTCAGCTAGAGCTTTAAACTGTCAGTTTCACATGATACAATACCAAGAGTTTATGCTGGATCAGTTAACTAAAAACTAACCACTGATGAATCTCTTGATAAGAAATATGTATTAGATATGGTAAATAACATACAACAGGTTAGCAACCATTCCTTAAAATGTGGCTATGATGCACTGGAGGCTTCATTTAGATCAGCCATGACAGGCACAGTGATAAGAAGGCATGCATGGCTAAAGGAACAAGCTTTACCGGATCATGTTAAAGCTAAGTTGCTAGATGCTCCTATGGACAAGACAAGTTTGTTTGGTACATCTGCCCAGCAGGTTATGAAGAAAATGGAAGAAAAGGCAAAATCTGTTCAAACTGTTAAAGATTTCTTGCAGGTTCAACCCCAAGGTTTAGCAGGAACTGGCCTGCCAAAATTGGTCCTTTCCTGACTCCACAAAATTTCAAAGGGGCAGGAATAGACGTTCCAGAGGCAGAAACCAATCCAGAGGAGGTGCCTACAGAGGAAGACAGTGGCAAGGTAACAACAGAGGCACAGACACGGCCACTGCCACTACATCAACACAACCACAGTGACTTAACCCTATACCGCCTACCAGGAACAAATAGCAGCTCCTCTAGGCGGAAAGTTAACCTTATTTTCAAAGAACTGGCACTACATAACAAAGGACAAGTGGATTTTACAAACCATAGATCAAGGTTACCGGTTTCACTTCCACACTATTCCAGTCAAAGGAGGAATGCCAAATCTACCTCCAAATCAAAAAACAGAGGCTCTACGCCAGATAATGGAGTTAGCAAACATGAGAGCTGTGGAAAGAGTGCCAGCAGCAGAGCAAGGAAAGGGGTTCTACTCCAGACTATTCCTAGTTCCAAGAAAGGAAAAAGGTTGGAGACCAATTCTCGACCTGTCCACCTTAAATACATACATCATTGTCCCAAAATTCAAAATGCTGACCCTACAGCAACTTCTTCCCATGCTGGGCAAGGAGTCTTGGCTGGTAACTCTAGATCTCAAGGAGGCATACCTGCACGTCCCCATTCGACCAATCTGCAGAAGATACCTCAGATTTCTTGCAGGATCAGAGCACTATCAATTCTCAG
Source organism: Protopterus annectens (assembly GCF_019279795.1). Taxonomy (NCBI): domain Eukaryota; kingdom Metazoa; phylum Chordata; order Ceratodontiformes; family Protopteridae; genus Protopterus; species Protopterus annectens. The sequence goes on from NC_056728.1 coordinate 434,565,294, forward strand.
CATTGCCTTTTGGCTTATCTACTGCCCAGAGTATTCACAAAATGCCTGGCATCAGTAATCGCCCATTGCAGACTTCAGGGAATTCAAATTTACCCATACCTGGACGACTGCCTGCTACAAGGGGACAACAAAAGCAAGCTGACAACAGATTTACAAAGGGTCATTTGCTTGCTACAAGCACTGGGATACACAGTCAATTTACAAAGTCAAGGCTAATACCATCCCAAACAAGGACTTTCTTGGCGGAATTGGACACAGTAAAACAAATGGCATTCCTGACTACAGAAAAACAAAAGAACTCCCTCTATACTTCTTGGCACTAACAAAACTGAACAAGTTAACAGCAAGAAAAGTACTGCAGGCCTTGGGCTTCATGGCATCATGCATAATCTTGGTTCCATTTGCCAGACTACATATGAGAAAACTACAGTGGTACCTAAAGAATTTATGGTCCCAACACAGACACAGTCTAGAAACAGAAATCCCACTAATTCCATGCTTAAAACAGGAGTTCCTATGGTGGGCTCAGGCATGCCAGTCAAACCCAGACCTACCCTTTCGCAGATGTCAAGCAAGCCAGACCATCACAACAGACGCTTCAGACCTAGGATGGGGGCACACATGCTGGACAAATGCGTGCAAGGATTGTGGACACAGGATCAACTTCAACTGCACATCAACCTAAAAGAAATGCTGGCAGTAAACTGGCAATCCAAAAGTTCAAACCATTTCTCAAAGAGGGCCAGTTGATGATAAGGACAGACAACACCACAGTCATGTGGTACATCAACAAACAGGGAGGCACTCATTCATACCCCTATGCAGAATGACCTTGGAGCTGTGGACCCTGGCACTCAGCTACAACATCCAGTTACAGGCAATATTTGTACCAGGGAAAGACAATACCCTAGCAGACATATTAAGCAGAACCACTTCGGATGCCCACGAATGGAAGCTTCATCCGGACATCTTCAAGACCATCTCAAAGAAATGGGGAATGCCACAGATAGACCTATTCGCATCACCTCTCAATCACCAGCTCAAAATATTCTGCACAAGGACATTCCACCCATTAGCATGGAAAGTGGATTCGCTCTCTTTCAACTGGAAAGGCCTAACAGCATGTGCATTGCCGCCTCTTCCTTTGATACACAAGGTACTACTAAAAATCAAGGAAGTACGTCCAGGATAATCCTGATAGCTCCAAACTGGCCAAGACAACACTGGTACCCACTACTGAGGAGCATGTCTCGAACAATATGTGGACAATTCCCTGATGCCTTTGATGTTAACGCATGAACAACTACAGCATCATACATCCAAACCTAAAAACCTTACAACTGACTGCATGGAACATCACATAACAGCAGCTATTCCAGAACTTTCCCAAAGAGTTAAAGACATTATTCTGGAAGCACGCAGACCTTCAACAAGAAGGAACTATGCTGGAAAATGGAAAAGGTTTGTCATCTGGAGTACGGAAAGAGGAAAAGATGTGTCAAACATAGATATGCCTAACATTCTGGAGTATCTGGCGAACTTCTTCATTCAGGCCTGTCCTACTCCTCCATCAAGATACATGCATCAGCTATTTCAGCAGAATACAGCTTTGATACACCTGTTTTTCAAGACCCTTTGCTCAGACAATTCCTCAGAGGAATCAAGAATGTAAAACCTCCAAGGAAACCACCATTACCAGCTTGGGATTTAAACTTTGTGCTAGAAAAGTTGACACTAGCACCCTTTGAACCAGCAGCAACAGCAGACCTACAACACCTATCATGGAAAACTGCTTTCCTACTGGCAATTACTTCAGCAAGGAGGGTTTCAGAACTACAGGCCTTAATGGCAGTGCAACCCTTCCTAATCTTCCACCAAGATAGAGTGTCCATGAGGACTAATCCTACATTTATGCCTAAGGTGGTATCCAGAGTGTCTTTAAACCAGGCAATCCACCTACCTACCTTCTTTCCCAACCCACAAAACAGAGGGAAAGAATACTGCATACCTTGGATGTACATAGACAGCTACGCTACTACTTGGACAGAACAAAAAATAACAGAAAGACTGACCAACTTTTTGTAGCCTATGCAACAGGAAGGGAAGGAAAAGCTATTTCCAAACAGACAATCTCCAAATGGATAGGAAATTGCATACGATTCTGTTACTCCTTCCATGGAAAACCAATTCCACAGAACATAAGACCTCATTCTACAAGAGCAACAGCCACTACCACAGCCTTCTTACGAGGAGTGGCAACCAAAGACATTATTGAGGCGGCTACTTGGACCTCCGTGCATACATTTGCCAAGCATTATAATTTGCCTCTATATTCCAGATCCCGAGCAGGGTTTGCCACTGCTGTACTGCAAGGGATCCTAAACACACCATAATCTACCTTTATCCTCCTCCCTAGTTGGCTATGGTATTCTACCCACTTGTTATGACTGCAGATGCATCCATGAAGGACATAGTACAGTTTTGTACCTACCATAAATGTAGATGTCCGAACTGGATAGCATCTGCAGTCAGGATTACCCTCCCACCATCCCTCTGTGGTACTCCTAGGGTGTTTACCCTTCTAATAGCTAGCTGTTGGGGAGTCTTTATGGTGTATTTGTTTTGTATATGTACATACATGCTTATTGTTGTGTTTACCTCTATCTATTTGGAAACATTGGCATCTATCCAAATTTTAGCCTGCAAGAGGGCTACTGGCATCTGGGGCAAGAAACACTGAGGAAAATGGCGTCGGCTGATGCCTTTATACCCGAAGACCAACAGAGATGACGTCGGGTGGAGTGCGACATCAGCCGAAGCCGGACCCGGACTTTGGAATCCGGCCGACTGAAGGGCTGCCTGACGACAGGACAACCCACTTGTTATGACTGCAGATGCTATCCAGTTCGGACATCTACATTTATGGTAGGTACAAAACTGTACTTTCCACCTCAACTGTATACACTGTTTCATTGTCATTACTAATGAGACCCACCACCGTTGTGTCATCTGCAAACTTGATGATGTGGTTTGTACTGTACCTAGCTGTACAATCGTGCGTTAACAGCATGAACGGCAAGGGCCTTAGTACACATCCTTGTGGGACTCCAGTGTTAAGAGTGATGTTATCTGAGGAGCTATTTCCTGTGCACACTTTCTGAGGTCTGTCAGTGAGAAAGTCAAGAATCAAGTTACAAAGTGGAGTGTTGACGTCTAGTTGGAGTAGCTTTATTATCAGATGAAGAGGGATGACTGTTAAAAGCAGAGATAGTCAATGAATAATACCCTCGCATAGGTGTTTTTATTCTTAAGGTGTTCCAGAGATAGATGGAGTGCTAGAGAGATGTCATCTGCCATAGAGCAGTTTGCACTCTAAGGAAACTGTAGAGGATCATGACATGACATGGCAGCCCAGATGTTTTGGTGTCCTTGATCAGCTTTTCAAAGCACTTCATCACTGTGAATGTGAGGGCTACAGGGTGGTAGTCATTTAGGCAAGATGGTGGAGACGTCTTTGGTAATGGAATGACTGTCATGTCCTTGAAGCGTTTCAGAACAATTTGCTGACTTTGACAGTTATTGAAGATCTCTGTGAGGACATTTGTTAGTTGGACTGTGCAGTCCCTGAGCACTCACCCTAAGATGTTGTCAGGCTCAGACGCTTTTCTCAGGTTAACTCTGAGCAGTGTCCACTGGACTTTAGCGGGGTTGAAGGTGAGCATCTTCTTGTTATGGCCGATGGCCATTTTCTTTGTTGTTCTGCTCCCTTCATCAAATCTGCTAAAGTAGACATTCAGCTTATTTAAGAATTCTTTGTTGTCCTCACATTGCAAAGATAGGGGTTTGCAGTCTGTTATGGAGTGGATCCCCTGCCATAGGTGCCTGGGGTTGTTTTGGTTGGAGAAGTAGCTCTGGATCTTTCTGCCATAGGTGCATTTTACTTCCCTCACTCTCTTCTTCAGATTCGCTCTGGCTGTTCTAAGGGCTTCCCCTGTCTCCAGACCTTAAGGCTGCATTCCTTGCTTTCAGTAGCTCATATACCTCTCTCATCACCCAGTGTTTCTGGTTGGCTCATGCAATGATGGTTTTGGTGACTGTCACATCATCTTCACATTTCGAGATATAGCCCATCACCTCCTCCATTCTGATGCACTGGTTCTCAGTAGCTGTCTCCTTGAATATGCTCCAATCTGTGCTCTTAAAACAGTCCTGGAGTTCTGAGACTGCACACTCTGGCCATACTCTTACTTGTTTCACTGTTGGTCTCCCTCTGGTTAGTAATGGTTTATATGCTGGTAGTAACAATATGGAGAGGTGGTCAGAGTTTCCCAGGTGTGGGTGAGGTACTGCCTTAAATGCCAGCTTAACATTGCTGTATATCTTGTCCAGTGTGTTCTCCCCCTTGTTGCAAAGTCCACCTATTGGAAATAGTGGGGCAGAACCATTTTCAAGTTGGTCTGATTAAAGTCACCTGCCACTATATGAACACAGTCTGGATTCCGGTTTTGCAGTTCATTTATAGCCTGGTATAATGTGGTCATTGCCTCATTTGGATTAGCACTGGGAGGACTTGTAGATAACTGTGATGCAGATGCTGTTAAATTCCCTGGGTAGATAAAAGGGTCTGCATTTCAGTGACAAAAAACTCTAGATTATCTGAGCAGTGTGAGGATACTGTCTCACAACTGGTACACCAGTTGTTATTGATGTATAGGCAGACACTTCCCCCTCTAAACTTACCACTGAGAGAATGTATTCTCTCTGCTCTCAAAAGTGATAGCCCCTCCACATGGACTGCACTGTCATTAATGTTAGAGTTTAGCCAAGTCTCACTAAAATAAGCACACAGTATTTCCTCACCTTGTTCTGATTAGATAATTCCAGCTTTATATAGTCCATGTTGCTTTCCAGTGATCGATCATTTGCCAGCAGGATGGATGGGAATGCAGGTCTGTAGGGATTTGCTTTTAGCCTTGCAGTGATTCCAGCCCTAGATCCTCTTTTCCGTGTTCTCTCACACCTGTTTCACTTCTTTCTCTTACCATGATCCAAAAATGTCAGTTCTGCAACTACCAGGCATTGTGTTCCATGTTTGAATAAGATTCCTAGTTCCTCTAACTCGAGATGTGCTGTAGGCCTCACAGACCCCACAGGCAGCAGCTCATCAAACCTGTTACACAGCAAGCCTGAGGATCAGATTTCCAGAATAATCTCTCTACTATAAATTAACTTACTGTTAGGAGTCATTCCTGATTTATTTTTTCTTTTAATTTAGACATGGACAAACAGTGCAAATGTCCTTGCAGAACTGAAGTAGCTGCTGCTGCATAGGGAATAGATTGGGGTACAAGGAGTGTCACACTCCTGATGGGATCATTCTGCCTTAGTCTCTGCCACTTGCATGCAGTCATCCAGTCCCTAAAGGCTGGCATTCAGTGGACCTCATGGCTGAGCCTGAGGTATCCACCAGTTATCAACAGCAATGGAGATTCCAAGTGTACACTTTAGATCCCCCAATCCCACTCCACCCCCATGATAAGCACGTCTCTCCTCCCGGCCTATGCTGTCAAGCACCCGAGTTGCTAATTGGATCTAGGTTGCATGAGACGTAGCCAGGGCTTTATCCTTTTATCCCACCAGCACAGGCTGTGACATTACATCTGATGTTAAGGGCTTCATTTAATGTGCCCTGTGGTTGGAGGTATCTTGTTCAGTAATTACTGTTTAGTATCTTTTTCTGGAAGTTTTTGTGCTCAGAGACTGATGCACATTGTAACATCATATGTTGACTATATAAGCATGCTTGTTCCTGAGCTTGTTTTTCCCCAGATAACACACTTCATGTCTTTATCTTTCCATGATGAAAGCTGTTGCATTCGCATGCCTTTCATTTTTTTCTTCTGATACTTTACCAGATTCAAGAAGAATGGCACAAAAAATTATTGGAGTAGCAGAGGACCCTTGTCTGTGCCTGGTAGGGAGGGTTGGGTATTTTACCTGCAGTTCTGCTTGGAGGATTTACTGTAGCTTTTATATTTTAGAAATAGAACTGTTTTATCAGTTACCTTGTATGTCTTCCCCAGTTTGTTGATCATACCTGAGTAGAGCATGTTGGATTTTACCTTGGCTTTTCTTCTGGAAAGGGACTTTGAGGGTTAAGAAAAGTGCATTTGGGCATGTTTGCATGCTTTCCCTAGGCCGGAATGGCTTGGTCCTACAGCTCCCGACCCCAATTGTGGAGAGTGGCACCTTGAGTCATTTGGTAATGGAACTGGGATAGTTTTGGTTGATGCTTTCCTAGGACATGGGGTCTGTGGCCCAGTCGAGAGAGATCTGTCATTTTTGACTCTTGATAGATTCTTAAGTGTGAGTGTGGAAAACCTGTTTGCGTGTTGGTTGAATTCCATTAAGCTACATGACTTAGGCTCCATTCCCATATGCAAGCCTGTCATGCACCAGCCACCTGTGTTTTCATGATCCCTGGCACGACCTAGGCCGTACACTTTGGGGTCATGGACTAAACTACCCTGTTGTCTTCCTTGGAAGGTCAGTTGTGGGGGTTGTTTTGAGAGTGCCAAAGCTATGGAATCCCAGAATTTCTTAGGAATCTTCTTGGATTAAGTCTCTAGTTTTTTTTGACCGTTAAGTGTTATGTGAAGGGACCAGACCTGTGGTGCATCATCTCTGGACTCCTTAACATTCTCTCCCTTAGAATAAGACCATTACTGTCACGCAGACTTGGCATCGCCCTCACTCTGCTGCTATTGCTGTTGATGTTCATTATAGTCTTGTGGAAATTGGGAGTGAGACTTTGTCACCCCACCCTAAGGCTGACTTCTGCATAACTGCTATACATTCATCAAACCCACATTCCATTTCTCCCCATCTGGCAAGGAGTGTGACCTGAGAAAAGGATAGGGATAGCAGGAATATTTATTCTTTTGTGATCTTCGGACTTAGAAAGCCGTCTACTGCAAATTACAGTTGGCAGGATTCCAAGCCCTCCTGATGGATGGAGCTTTAGATATTCTGCAGGCCTTCACTTTATCTGGAATGAGGTGGGTGCCCTTTCACCCTGGAAACTTCTAGACTGGCATAGTTTATTCATAACAAGTGTTTGCCTTTCTGTGGATACCATGGTTAGGGCTTTGGGAATGGACTTCTGCTTGCATTGGTTGGATTGACTTTGTCTCCTCTGTGAGAGGACCTGAACAGTCTTTTGTTGCTAGATCCATTTGGTAGGAATGGACTGTTTGGTTGTCCTAAGTGCTTTCCTTGGTGTCAGATAGGTCTCGTCCTGGTCAATGGGTAAGATGTTCTTCGTGTTTCACTGTTGCAGTCATTACATTTGGGTAATCCTGCTGGCAGGTTGCCCTCAGTCAGCCTGAATTCCAAAGTCCTGGGTCCTGCGTCGGCTGCTCTCTCCCCTTCCCTGACGTCAGGTCATCAGGGGTGTAAAAGAAGCAGCCAACGCCATTTTCTTTAGTCTTTCTTGCCGTGCGGTGCCCGAAGCAGAAGCAGTTCGCAAGTGCCGGTCGGCCGACTCCTGAGATTTTCATGTTCGAGTTTCATATCCGAATTCTTCAATAAAGCTAAGTACCCCATTGGGGAAACTTTTTTCTTGCTCCAGACCGATGTCAGAAAAAGTAAATAACTGTATTTCTTGTGGAAAACAAATACCTCATAAGGACTTTCATTCTTACTGTATTCCTTGCCTAGGCCCTGATCACAACGTTTCTGGTTGTCTGTTTTGTGCTAGATTTAACCAACGCACTATTAAGCGTCTGTATGATTTTGCTTTAAACTATTTTGGACGCTGGTTTAATTATCCAGAAATGTCGTTGGATAGCCATCCAACTACCGGAGTTCACAAAAAACACAAAGAAAAGGAGAGATAGACAACTGAGGCCCAAAACCGACGACAAAGCTTCTTCTAAGCCAGTCGCCAGTTCTCAGTGAAGCGTTTTCGCAGCCCCTGATGCCCGCTACTTTAGAGTCGCAAGTCGATACCGACTCCCACGTGGAGTCGGCCATGCCGCTGGAAACTCAAGGTATTGGAGCCTCAGATACTATTCCTTCAGATGGGTCTGGAGCCGCTGAGCAGGCACCGGCATCTGAGGGTGTATTCAGACCTAAACATCTTTACATCAAACCGACTTCAGTTTCAAAGACAAAGGCTAAAGCACCTTCTAAAGCAAAGAAACAAACTCAAGAACCGCGTGGACAGGCCTCTATGCCCAAAAAACAGATGCTCAAAATGGCCGAAGACTTGATTACCTTGATCAGGGGTTCCCATCCCCCTCCTGATAAGAGGCCTAGGCAAGAGACTAACTATGAATCTTCAGATCAGGTTTCTATTTCTTCTGATTCCTCTTCTGGTCAGGAATATTCTCTTCCCCCCATGAGGATTCTGATGCTGAAGAATCTATTCCTTCAGCTTCTCCAGAGGACTATTCTTTTGGGGAAACCTTGCTTACCATGAGGGAGCATTTCCACTGGGAGAGCCAAGATTTTTCAGAATCTAAAAAGAGGCTCAGGGATTTCCTTTTATTACCTCAACACAGGCCACTAGCCATTCCACCTGTGTTAGACATTGTAAATGATGTGTTTTCGGAGTCTAGTCTTACCCCTGACTCCTTACCTCCAGCTCCTGTTAAGCCTGACAGATATTACAGGGTTCCTGACTCCCGTAAATTCCTTTTTAAAAACCCTGCTGCAGACCCAGAAACTATTTCACATGGTCCCAAGGGAGTTGAGGCTTCTGCTACAAAAACCCTACCCCCTCTGACAGAGATTCTAGGGCACTGGATAGATGGGGAAAAAAGGTTTACACATCTGCTACCTTGGCTATAAGGGCCTTAAACTGTCAGTTTCATATGCTCAAATATCAGCAACATGTCATGGCATTGCTTAAACAGAAAATGTTGTTAAACTCAGAATGTGCAGAAAACAAGGAAATGCAGGATTTATTGCATGCAGCTGAACAAGTTGGAAAGCATACTTTGCAATGTGGTTTTGATTCTTTGGAGGCCTCTTGCAGGGCCACAGTTATGGGTTCTGTAATTAGAAGGCATGTTTGGTTAAAGGAACAAAATCTGCCTGATCATGTCAAAGTTAAATTATTAGATGCGCCTTTACAGCATGATACTTTGTTTGGCGCTAAGGCAGAAGAGGTGTTAAAGAAAATGGAGGACAAAGCTAAATCTATGCAATCTGTCAAAGATTTTTTACCAGTACAGCCACCTAGGTTTAGTAGACACTGGCCAACAAAGAATTGGTCCTTTCCTGTGTCAGACAGACCTCAAAGGGGCAGATCCAGACACCCTAGAGGCAGATCCTAGGTGCAAGGTTCATTCAGGTCAAGGCAATGGGGTGCTTCTACCTCCAAAGTTGGAGAAGACAAATCACAACCATACAGGAAACAGTCCCAATGACTTCCCTCTGCCTGCAACAAGCACTTATCTCCTGGCAGCACCCTTAGGGGGAAAATTAGCACTTTTTTCTCAAAATTGGCACATTATAACCCAGGACAAGTGGGTTCTAAGTATTGTCACAAGGCTACAAGTTCCATTTTCATACCCTGCCAAAGGCAAACGGCTGGCCAGATCTGCCAAAAAAAAAATCAATGGGCAGAGGCACAAAAACAAGTCTCATCCCTCATGGACATGGGGGCCAATCAACAAGTACCAGAGCAAAAGCAGGGACAAGGATTTTACTCAAGACTGTTCTTGGTACTCAGAAAGGACAAGGCCTGGAGGCCAATACTGGACCTATCTATTCTGAACACATTCCTGGATATACCAAAATTCAAGATGTTGACTTTGCAGCAGCTTCTGCCCATGCTGGGCAAGACGGCTTGTGACTTTAGACCTAAAAGAGGCATACCTGCATGTCCCAGTCAGACAATTATGCAGAAGATACCTCAGATTCTGGCTGGCTCAATGCATTACCAATTCTCTGCACTGCCCTTTGGCTTATCTACTGCGCCCAGGGTTTTTACAAAGTGCCTGGCACCAGTAATTGCATTCTGCAGACAAATATATCCTTACTTGGACGACTGTCTAATTCAAGCAGAGAACAAGGACATTCTTCTACAGCATCTGGCAATTGTAAAAAGACTTCTAACATGCCTAGGGTACACAGTCAACGAAAAGCAATCAAAACTAGTACCCTCTCAAGAGATAATATTCCTGGGTGCAAGCTTAAATACAACTGCCCAGATGGCTTATCTCATGCCAGACAAACAAAGGCAACTGACTACCTATTTCAAAATATTGGCAACAAAGGCCCAGTTATCTGCAAGAAAAATTCCGCAGGCTTTGGGCTTCATGGCATCCTGCATCCTACTAATTCCATATGCAAGACTGCATATGAGGAAACTTCAATGGTACCTAAAAAGTGTTTGGACTAAACATTGCCACAACCTGGAAACTATGATTACTCTGATTCTCTGCCTGCAACAGGAGTTTCGATGATGGGCAAAGACTTGTCACCAAAATAAGGGACAGCCACTCACATTACCCCCAGCCAGGCAGACACTAACAATGGATGCATCAGATTATGCCTGGGGGCCGCACTTGGCAGGAAGATGCATTCAGGGCACATGGTCCTCAAACCAAATGCATCTACATGTCAATCAAAAAGAGATGCTAGCTGTTCAAAATGCCCTGACAGCCTTCAAGGACCTACTTCGTCTGGACAACTACTGATAAAGGCAGACAACACCACGGTCATGTGGTATATAAACAAGCAGGGGGGCACACATTCTTACCCCCTTTGCAGACTAGCCATGACTTTGTGGGACACAGCATTGACTTACCAAGTACATCTGCAGGCACAATTCCTGCCAGGAAGGAAAAATACTCTAGCTGACGAACTAAGCAGAAACCTCATGGATCCTCACAAGTCTTTAGCATAACAAGGAAATAGGGATGCCCGGACATAGATCTATTTGCCTCCCCTCACAACTACCAGCTAAAAAGATTCTGCACAAGGACTTATCACAGACAAGCATGGAAAGTGGATGCCCTATCTTTCAGTGGAAAAACCTGTCAGTATATGCCTTTCCCCCATTGCCTCTCCTCTCCAAGGTACTCCTAAAGGTCAGACAGGAGAAGCCAAAGATGATACTGATTGCCCCAGACTGGCCCCGCCAGTACTGGTATCCAATACTAAGGAACTTGTCTCAATGCCCAGTTTGGACCTTACCTCAAATACCTCATCTACTGTCCCAGCAAAACAATCAGATCCTGCACAGCCAACTCAGGACTTTAAACCTGGCAGCATGGCGGATAATGTAGTCATACAAAACACACCTCTCAGTAAAGCTGTGTTGGATGTCATTTTGGAAGCCAGAAGGCCTAGTACTAGAAAATCTTATGCTGGAAAATGGAAGAGATTCTGTGCTTGAAACCAGGCACAAGGAACTACAGCTGTGCCAAATATTCCTCAGATTTTGCAATACTTAACTCAGATGCTAAGGCCTATCTTTTTCATCTATTAAAATTCATGCCTCTGCCATTTCGGCTCATTACAATACAGAGCCACCAATCTTTTCTCATCCCTTATTAAAGCAGTACCTCAGAGGAGCCAAAAATTGAAGGCCTCCAAGGAGATCACTAATGCCTGCATAGGACCTCAACTAACCCTGCCTCCTTTTGAGCCAGCTGCTACTGCTGATATAAAGTTTTTGTCTTGGAAAACAGCTCTGCTCCTAGCAATAACTTCTGCAAGACAAGTTTCAGAGCTATAGGCACTCATGGCTGTAGAACCTTTTATCATTTTTTATCCAGACAGGGTCTCCCTGAGGACAAACCCAACATTTATGCCTAAGGTGGTGTCCAGTATGGCTCATAACCAAACTATTCATCTGCCAACTTTTTATCCAAATCCACAGAACAAGGGGGAGAGAATTCTGCATTCTTTGGACGTACACAGCTTAGATTCTACTTGGACAGAACCAAAGTTTTCAGAAAGGCAGAGCAATTACTAGTGAGATATGCTGCAGGATCACAAGGAAAGGCTATCTCAAAGCAGACTATTTCAAAGTGGATAGGCCACTGCATTCGTTTCTGCTATTTACACCATGGCAAGCCAGTGCCTAAGGGCATTAGGCCACATTCAGCCAGAGCTGCAGCCCTTCACTAGCCTTTCTCAGGGGAGTACCAACCAAGGACATTTTAGAGGCTGCTACTTGGAGTTCAGTGCACATCTTTACAAAGCACTGTCATCTGCCACTCTACTCTAAATCCAGGGCAGGCTTTGCCACTGCAGTTCTGCAGGGCTTCATAGCCGCTCCTAATGCTGTTTAGCTCCAGCCTCCCAATTATAGCTGTGGGACTCTATCCAAATGTAATGACTGCAACAGTGAAACACGAAGAACATAGTACAGTTGTGTACAATTACCATAAATGTAGATGTTCGAGTGTATTCACTGTTGCAGTCCAGGTTACCCACCCGCCATCCTCCTTTTCTTCTGATGGAACCTATCTTTCCTTCTCTGATTTATATAACCTGTGTGCTGTATTTGCTTGTAGATGAAGGTAAAGTTTATATTGGTGCATGTCATTTTGTGTATATATATATATATATGTATATATATATCTATATATACACATTTTGGCTACCCTTTTAGGGGGCACCTGACATCTGGGGCAAGAAAAACTAAAGAAAATGGCGTTGGCTGCTTCTTTTATACCCCTGACGACCTGACGGCAGCCTGCCAGCAGGATTACCCAAATGTAATGACTGCAACAGTGAATACACTCGAACATCTATATTTATGGTCAGTGTACACAACTGTACTTTTCCTTTGCATTGAACTGCTTGCCCTCTTAGAAAGAAGAAGTGTAGCAGGAATACTAAATGCAAAATCAATGCTGTACCACTTGCCCCTGTCCTGGGTCCTTGGGCTCTCATAAGTAATCCTCACCTTGGTAGCCAGGTTGTCTGGCATATTGAGTCCATTGATTGGGTAAGTCCATTCTGAGGTTCTACAGTAAAGCTATTTGAATCCCTGCTTGGATGGTGGTTTCTTCTTTCTTCCACCTCCCTACACACACACACACACACACACACACACACACACACACACACACACACACACACACACAGTTGCGTGCGTACTTCCTATTCTTCATCTATTCTCATACTGTGGATCTAGTGAATAGGTCCAAACTCTCTCACCCTGTGGGTGGAAGGATGATGCTTTTCTCCTTGGAAAGGGGAGACTGCCTCCATTTCCATAACCTGGGACTTCAGCATCGGTTCCTTCACTTGGAGACTGCCTAGCCTTTGGGGATTTTGGACTTCCCTCTCCCTGTGGGAGGGGATTATATTCCCACATGAGTGAGAAGCCCTTGTATGACTTCAGTCTGTGTGCTGTCCAAGGTTGTTGTTAATATGTTCATTTACGACCTACAGGCGCAGGGTGATATTTCCCTAGAGCTTTTTAATTTTTTAACAGAATCAACCCCAGTAATTCCAATAATTTATGGAATACCTAAATTGCATAAATTCCTGACAGTACCACCAATGAGACCTATAGTGTCTGGAAGGGGTTGGTCAATGGAACCACTTTCGCTATTCATTCAAGAAAATCTGAGTAAATATTTAAAGCTATGCCCTAGTTACATAAAAGATACAGGTGACTTTTTAAAAAAAATACATCAATGGTATAATAATAATAAGAATAGTGAGTTTATCATGGTAACTGTGGACATAGCTTCTCTTTTTACTGTTGTACCTAATGATTATGGAATTAATACAGTCCATGAATTTTTATGCACTAACTCAAGTATGAGAGGGAGAGATATTGAAGTTATATGTAGCGCAATAGAAACTGTAATAGAAAAGAATATTTTTTTATTTAATAAGCAACCTTATTTACAACTATCAGATGTAGCCATGGGCCCTCCCATGGCAAATACATACGCCAATATTGTGCTCAATCAATGGGAGATGCAATACATTTTCAATGAAGATAATAGATATAAGAATAATGTACTTTTGTTTTCTCCTATGGCAGGGTGATGAACGAGAATTGGATAATTTTGTTCTTTACTTAAATAGCACAACTAATTTTTTAAAGTTTTCAATTAATTTATCTAGAACTAAGATATCCTTCCTGGATGTTGAATTATATAAGGGTAGTAATGATAACCTGGAAACGTGTTTTTAAGAAAAATGTACAAGTGAATAGGTATACACATGCAAAGAGCATGCATGCACGTCAAATATTCAACGGAATTGTTAAACGTCAATTGTTAAGAATTAGCAGACTTAATACAGAGGTAGACAAATGTCAGGAACACATGGATCTCATCTGTCATGAATTTCAAACTAGAGGCTATAATATGAGGCATATTAATGAAATAAGGGAGAATGTTTTGAATAATAGGAACACTTACGCATCTTCTTTCTTTACTGAACGCATAACTCCAGAAGCTGTGAGTAATGGCTCAGATAATATGCTGAGATATATAACTACATATAATAACATGACAAAAGATGTTGAATTAATAATTAAAAATAATTGGTGCATCCTAATGGCTCATCCTGAACTAAGTAAAATATTAGGATGTTTGCCTAGGTTTGCATATAAGAATATGCATAACTTAAAGAAAAGGTTATGCTGTAAAGATTTTGAGACTAATTGTCTACAAGTAACACCACATAGTTTTGGTACAATACCCTGTCATGCTTGTAGTTGTATATAAATCTGCACAAATAAAATATTTGAACATCCAGTAAATAAAACTAAATATGAAATGAAATGTCAGGCAACATGCAGAAGCGTTATGGTTATCTACCTGGCTACGTGCACACAGTGCACAAGTTTTTATGTGGGTAAATGTTCTAGAGCTTTGAAAGAGCGTATAATTGAACACAAGTCTGAAATGAGAAGAAATATACCTTCAAATGCCTTAGTACAACATAGAACAGAGAGAGATGTAACACATAATTTTAAATTTAAAGTTCTAGAAATAGTGAACAAGAGTTTGAGATTAGGAGATATAATTAATAGGTTAGACATTGCTGAGTACAAATGGATTACAGGACTGCATGCAGACAAAAAACAGGTTTAAATAGTATGATTACTATTAAACCCATACTAGAATTTAGACAAAAACAGTACCATTAAACCTTAAAAATATAAATTGATACTTAACATTTCAATTTATGGTTCTTACATTTTTGATAATATTTATTTATTTGTTTATGCACAACTTCATTTTTCATTATTTAAAGCCTGTGTTTTTAAATTTTAATTGATGTGTTTTTTAATTGTACTCTTATAGGTCGGCTGTGTCATATGGTTCTGATAGTTTTGTGTATATATATATATATATATATATATATATATATATATATATATATATATACAAAACTATGTGTGTGTGTGTGTATGTGTATGTTAAGCTTATTTATTGTTTCATTAGCACTGAAGAAGGGTTATTCCCGAAAGCTTTGTTTATTAAAGTGAGTTTTTTCTTATTCACGTTGTTCTTTGGATAGTCAAGTTGGTGAATATAGAAGAGTAAGACCTTTAGGTAGAAGTTTTGTCTTGAATCTTCTATGTTGCCTGCCTGGAAAGACTTCTGGTTTGACCACAGGCCCTTGCTTTTTGGTAGCTATTCCTTCCCCTGGGGAGCATTAGCTGCATATAGGCATTCAACCTGTGTATGTATTTGGCTCTTTGAATATTATTGATGTGTGCTTTTCATCTGCTTCTCTTGCATGCAAACCCCTTTATTGCAGGCAGGTGACTTGGGTATGGGGTATGCTGCTGTCGTCCACATTTTTGACTGTGTGTTCTGAGTGCAAGGCGGTGTCTCAGGTATGGCAGAGTCCATTAATTTTTTGAGCTTTCCTTTCTTCCTAATGTAGCTTCCATCCCTTCTTTGGGGTGGGGGTGGGGACTAGCTCCATTGTTTGATTCATCCTGTCTTAGAATCCACTGATCATCATCATCTTCTTTGGCACCTGTCTGCTCTTAGCTTGGAAGTTGATTATTTGCTTTGAAACTTGGTGGGGGTACTGGGCAATGTTTCTTTGGTTTCCTCTACCCCTGGCTGCAGAACATTCTCAAGATGTATGGGTTTTTGGGGTTTTGTAGCCAGCGTATTTGGATCTTTTCTTTTTCCTTCACGGAGAGGGGCAGCTGTTGAGTCCAGTCAGGTTAGCATTTTGGGAGTGGTACATCTTGGAAGCAAACACAGTTTGCTGTCCTGGAGGCATGCAACTTTTTTCCCCTTTCCTGCTGTGTCAATAGGTTTGAAAGGTAGGTTCTGTAGTCATGTCCTTTCTTTGGCGGTTCCTGTTCCAGAGACTGGCCCATGTTGCTTGTTGACCGCATTGGTATAATTTTATGTTTTATGGCTTTCTTCTATGATGACTGGTGGGACATGAATCACCTTTCCCTTTGAGACTACAAAAATCCTTTTCTCCACTTAGGTTGTGTGCTTCTTTCCTTTGTAGGGCTTAGATCTGTTCTGCTTAGCCAGGACCATTCTCTTCCAGATCCCACTGCTGTTGCAGGCAGGGTCCTTCAGAAGGAGCAGGAGGCACAATTGTGAGAGCCTTTCAATGATGATGGAGTGCTATGGCCCCTGTCTGCCACTCTGCTGGTGCCTTTCGTCATGTTTGAGCCACCTCCCACTAAGTCTGTTCTCCCTTCATAGGCTAGGTGAGGTCCGTTGCCTAGTTTTCAGAGCCTGCCACTTTCTGTCTGTGCCATTAACAAGCAACTTCCTACAAATCAAAAATAAACAACATTTTAAGATTTCAAACACAAGTATATTTAGCCTTGAGACTGTGTACTCTACAGAACTCATGTAATGTTGAAACTGTTCTTCACGCCACTACCCTACACACCTTATTTCTATCCTCTGACTATTTACAGAAGTTATATATGATTTAGGTTGCATAATGTCTGTTTAAAAATCCTGTTGGCTTGTAATATAACTCACTTCATGAAAAATTGATAAATTGCATATATTTCTTGCTAGTAGAAACTCTGTATCCTTTTGTTTGTAACACATTGTTTATTCATATGTAATCAAACCTAAAAATGTTGCTTATTTGTATGTTCCTCATGGAGCTTTTCTCCCCAGGCCTCTGCTGAAAATGGACATGTGTCCAGTCGGACTTTCCTGGTAAGCAAATGTAAAATAATAACAATAAATTAGAGGTATACTGTAATATGCTTGAATTAAAGGGTATTTCAGCAGCTAAGGATGGTAGAGAATGCACTCTTCAGCAGGTGAATAGAAGAGTATTTCTGTCTCATTCAGCAAGATCATTTCATTGATCAACTGGTACATTATAGCGGAATATTGTATCTGCATGTGTATATATTCTTGTATATTAATCCCTCATTATGGCACTGGGCTGAATGCCCAGTGTTTACTACTAAGATGCCATTGGACTAACTGCAGAAGCACAAAGCTCATATATTAGGCTATCCCAGTAAAATTCTATGCTTCTATATTAGTAGCCTAGGAATGGATATGTGCACTAGAGCGAGACTTCTGAAGCAAACTCTGGGTGTAGCCATACCTTTGCTGGAGTGAGCTTTGACTACAGTATTTGCATTATGGGTAGTAGGTCATATTAATAGCAAAATAAAGTCCATTTAACAGTCCACTTCAAAGATGCCTGCTGGACAGCAAACTATTCATCTCTTCTTGGTACAGAATTAGCTGGAGCTCATCCATCTTACTAAACTGATGCACCCACCTCAAGTAGCATCCAAGCTGCCAGTGCACTGCAAGACTGTAAATGGCCCTTTCTTCCCAGATTGCAGTTTCCACAAAGGAAATTGCCAGAAGAATGGACTGATTTAGGAGCAGTTCTGAAACTGCCTTTATAAGAAATGTGGCATCATCCTGAGGAACGTCCTCATCTCGGTTTCCTACATGTAAGGGCCTGAAGCTCAGGTCTTACATTCAACAGTAATGGCTATTGACAAAAGCATTTTACAAGAAATTAAGTTCAGTGCTCCTGACCTAACACTTTTGACTTGGTATGCAGGCAGGCTTTTCTGCCAGAAATGTCTGGTCTCTCAGAGGGGAGAGGTTCTTGAAGGAAGGACTGGACTGCAGCATTCCTTTAAGCAACTGCTTGATCATCTGGTGCTGGACCACAGTCCCGCCCTTCCTGATGCCATGGTATTTAGAAATAGCTGATACATGTATCTCCTCTTGATCAGACAGTCATCTGATACAGGTGTTGACCTTCTACAAACTTAAATACTTGGACAGTACAGGATACAACCCCTCCCACATTTTGAACCTTTACCACTTTAAATTGTGAGGTTGTTGAGTGAAAAGCTTCCTTATTAGCCTCAGTAATCACTGACACCCCGACAGGCAAATTAGGTAAAATCAAATGATCCTTATCAAGACACAGATCTTGCTTTGGAGTAAGTCTTCTCCCCAACCATGAGATTTGTCTTTGACATGGACTTTGAGAGTTTATTATATTTTTATTTATTATTTACTTTACATTTGTTGACCGGGCTAGTCTAACTGGATACATGTCCATTTTCAGTAGAGGCCCGGGGAGATAAGCTCCAAGACAGATAAATGACAATCTTAGTAATCAATATACAAAATAAGACTAAATAAAAATATTCATAGTAAACAAGCAGATTCCAGGTACAAGAAGAGGAAAATAAAAGAAAAAAAGACGACTAAATAGCAGCATTCATTGTAAACAATGCATATTACAGGTTACAACATAAAATTCTGTGAGGACAAAAACAACTTACATATAGTGCAAGAATGCTTATACTATACAATATGTAGGTATAATACATAAAAAGAAAGACTAAGGTCAAAAAAGAAGACAGGTTAATTATATACAAATAAAAAAATAAAAATATTCTTCAGTAGGAAGTATTTAGAGAAACTGGACACAGTGTAGTTTAGGAGGAAATCTATATTTATAGGTAAAAGAATATGTACTAGTTTATGAGTAGTCTGGGATAGGCAGAGCTCAGTTTAATCAGCTGGATAGATGCCTAGTCAGGTTTAGTACAGGGGCACAACCAGTGTGTTCTAAGGTAGAGTTTCAGTCTGTTTTTGAAGTGTGATAGAGAGGGAAGAGAGGAAAGGTCACTGGGGAGAAGATTCCAGGTTTTTCCAACAACATTAGAGAAGAGAGATTCACCAGCCTTTTTGTTAGGTTTAGAGGTATGTAGAAGATTTTTGTGTGAGGAACGTACTGATTTCAGATTTGTATATGGAGGGATGAAGGTAGATAGAATAGGAGTACTGGAAGGTTTATAAAGAGTTTTATGGGCAATGGTTAGTTGATGGAATTTAATCACATTTTGTAGTTCAAGCCATCGAAGCTGCTTTATATTTATGCAGTGGTGGGTTCTGTAAGGGTTTCCTGTTGCAAATCTAGCGATGTTATTGTAGGAGGTTTCCAGTTTGCTGAGGTTATTTTTAGAAAGGTTAGTAAAAATAGGTGAGGCATAGGAGGAGCAAAGAGATTAGATGAGTGTGAGCTATGGTTGTTCTAGCTGTGGGGGAAAGGTAAGGTTTAATCCCATAGAGGGAGCCAAGTTTTTTGTTGACAGTTTTTATTGTATTGTTGATATGGATGTCAAAGTTCAGATTGTTATCAATGGTGATACCCAATAGTTTGGTGGTTGGGTCAGGTGATATAATGGTACCATTAGTGGATGTAACTGAGAAATCTAGTGGGGAGGACGAGTCGGATTAAAGAGGAGGAGTTTAGTTTTTTGGGGGTTCAAAATAAGGCAACGCTGTGTAAACCATTGTTCAACTGTGTTAAATGCCCTCTTGGTAAGAGAGAGAAGTTCAGATGTGGATTTGGCTGAGCATATAAGTGTGGAGTCATCAGCATATTGTATGCATGTGCCTTGGGGGATGGCTAGATGAAGGTCATTAATAAATATTGAGAAGATGAGAGGTCCTAGTATGGACCCTTGAGGGACACCTAGGGTAACTGGTTGGAGGGTAGAAAGAGTCTTATGCCAAATTACTGCCTGTTGTCTTTTATCTAGGTAGGACTGGAACCATTTCGTGGAAGGTGCATCTAATGATAGGGATTTGAGTATGTTGATGAGAATCTGATGATTGACCATGTCAAATGCTTTGGACAGGTCAATGAATAGTGCTAAAGAAAGGTTATTAAGGTTACATTTTTTGTTTATGCAATCTGTAAAGGAAAGGAGGGCAGTGGTAGTGCTGTGCCAGGGTCTGAAACCATGTTGACAGCTGGAAAGTAAGTTATTTTGGGTTAAGTGGTCAAGTAATTGCCTATGGATACATTTCTCCATTATCTTTGCCAATGGTGAAAGAAGGGCAATAGGGCAGTAGTTGGAGAGCTCATTGGAGTGTCCGCCTTTATGGAGGGGGATAATAGAGACTTTCCATAAGCTAGGTATGTGACCATCGGTAATAGTCCTATTGATCAGAATGGAAATAGGATAAGCTATAGCTTTGGCTGATAGCTGTAGAAAATCAGCAGGTAGTTGTTCTGCTGAGGGAGAGTATGGTTTTCATTTTTGTATGAGGGTTAGAATTTATGTAGTTGGGACAGGTTGCAAATGAAAAGGAGGGGGTGAGGTAGAGTTATAGGAAGGTAGAGTGAAGCTATTAGGTGATAGCTGACTAGCTAGTGTTTGGATAGTATTAGTAAAGAAGGTATTGAATGTATTGGCTGTATTCATGGGATTAGTATGGTCAGTATTTTGAGGGTTAGGTGTGGTGGATTGACCTGGGTGGAGTAATTGGTTAATGCTAGTCCAGAATTTTTGAGGGATGTTTTGATTAATTTGTTGGAATTGTAGGTAGTAATTTCTTTTATCAGAGAGTATAGCTTTCTTAGTGTCATTTCTTAACTGTCTAAAGGTTTGTTGGTCAACAGGGTGTTTAGTCATTCTCCATTTGGCCCAATGTTTATTTCTAAGGTGCATTTTGTGTTTGGTTACTTTTGAATGCCATGGGGCAGACTTGGTTTTAACTCTAATTAATCTAGTTGGAGCATGTTGGTTGAGAATGGCAAGAAAGTTAGAGTTAAAGTAATCGATGGCTTCTTGTAAAGGGAGGTGTTTTAAGGGAGACCAATTGCAAGCTCTTGGTTCTTTTTCGAATAGCTCAGGGTTAAAGTTCTTTTTGGATCTGATATTTTTGACAGATGTTGGATTGGGAGTATGGGTTTTGTGCCTGATAATATAGGTAAGTGAGTGGTCACTTATATCATCAGGGAGGGTTCCTGAATCATAATTGTGAGGGTGATGGTTTATGAGAATCCAGTCTAATATTCTTGCTTTCTGGTTAGCTTTATTGATCCTGGTGGGGGATGTAATAGTTTGAGAAAAAACATATAGGGTAATGTGGGTTGTAGGGAGGCTGCTACAATAGCAGTTCCAGTCAATGTTTATATCTGCTAGGATTATGGTTTCTTGAGGCAAGTGTTGGGATAGCCAGCAAAGAATATTTTCCATGGTGGCAATGTTATTACCAGGAGAAAGATACATACAGATGATATAGATGAATTTGGCATTGTTAATATGAAGTTTGGAGATGAGAATTTCTGCATTGGAGTCTAGAGGTATTTTGCAGTTGTAGGTGGTTAACTGTAAGCCTGATTTAAATAGAATAGCTACCCCTCCTCCTTTCTTGTCTACTCGGTCGAGTCTTAGTATGTTATATCCAGGTGGAAGGATTTCATTGTCTTTGGTAGCAGGTTTTAACCATGTTTCTGTTAAGCAGAGGATATCAAAGGAATGTACTTCTACTAGAGCTTGGAGTTGAGGTACTTTGTTGTTTATGCTACGTATATTAAGATGGGCTACTTGGAAGGGAGTTAGATGTTTAACTAAGGGAATTAATAGGGTAATGATTTTGGCTGTGGAGAGTACTAGGAGTTCTTGTTGGGCCTGGATTAGGGTGGATGTCTCCATCTTTTATTGAGAGTAGTAATCCTATATAGCTTGGGTTAGGGAATTTGTTGTATAGAAGTCGATTTTTCCTGAGATTAAGTGTGTTATATTTAATATGTAGTATTCTATGATACTTTGCAGGTAGGTAGTTGGGTGAAGATGTTATATTAGCATGGTTAAAGAGGAGTGGAAGGGATAGAGCATTGGTTTCCTTGTTAGGATAGAGATGGTCTAGATGTAGTGGGTATTCATAGGAAGTGAGTAAGTAGGCAAAGATTAGAGGAAGAAGTAGTAGTGTGAATAAAAGTAGGATAAGTAATGAGGTGGGAGGTTTATACATTGTGCCGATTTACTATTGGATATATATAGGTAAAATCTGGAAGTATAAAGGGTGAGGATGGAGAAGTGTGAAGGTTGTGGTAAGATAGAAGGGAGTGTTAAGAGAAGGTAGATGTAAGAGAAGATGAAAAGTGGTAGAGTGTTCTGAGAGTAATAGTAAAAAGGGAGAGGTGTAGCTAGTAATTTCTAGAAGTCATTGGAAGAGGAAGAGGTGTGGTTAAGTAAGTATAAGAGTAGGACCCCTGGGGATGGGTGAGATTTGGGGGTAGGGAGGGGAGCGGAGCGAGCCCACAGGGCGAATGGAGCGTGTTGAGACAGATGCAGTTATAAAAAAACAATCAGCACAACTGACTCCAGAAGGTAAGTTTGAAAAGACAGGTGTGGGAAAAGGGTAGTGAGAATTAAGCCTAGAAGACGTGGGTGTGGACAGTAGAAGTAGAGGGTAAAGTGAGAGGACTAAATAGTAGTTAAGAAATAGCAGGAGAAAATTAATGTAAGTGTCAGGGCATGAGAGACAAGAAAGAGAGAATAGCTGGGGTAAGGGAGCCCCCTAGTGGACAGGTCTGATAATTACAAGGCTGATCAGAGAGGGAGTTAAGAGTACAAACAAGGAAAAGGTTGCTGAACAAAGGGAGTTTTAAAAAGGGGATAAGAAGAGTGTGTATGAGGTACAATGTGGGGGGGGGTAGAGGCTGCTGGCTGTCCTAGCTCAGGACTTTCTCTAATCATGTAGTATAGGTACAATAGTAGAAAGTCTTTCTGGCAGGAATTATTCCACAAACATACTTTGCTGGTGTCCTTTGGAGAGGGATTGTAGGGTGGATTATTCAGTGAGGTGAGCCTCCGATAAGTTGGAGAGGGTCCTTTATGCTACTAAAGACTAGTGCAGGTAGCACAAAATGAGCAGGTAATTTGCTGGTGTCCTTTGGAGAGGGATTGTAGGGTGGATTATTCAGTGAAGTGAGTCTCCGATAAGTTGGAGAGGGGCGTTTATGCTCCTAAAGACTAGTGCAGGTAGCACAAGATGAGCAGGTAATTTGCTGGTGTCCTTTGGAGAGGGAAATTAGGGAGGATTATTCAGTGAGGTGAGCCTCCGATAAGTTGGAGAGGGTCCTTTATGCTCCTAAAGACTAGTGCAGGTAGCACAAGATGAGCAGGTAATTTGCTGGTATCCTTTGGAGAGGGATTGTAGGGTGGATTATTCAGTGAGGTGAGCCTCCGATAAGTTGGAGAGGGTCCTTTATGCTGCTAAAGACTAGTGCAGGTAGCACAAGATGAGCAGGTAATTTGCTGGTATCCTTTGGAGAGGGATTGTAGGGTGGATTATTCAGTCAGGTGGGCCTCCGATAAGTTGGAGTGGGTCCTTTATGCTCCTAAAGACTAGTGCAGGTAGCACAAGATGAGCAGGTAATTTGCTGGTGTCCTTTGGAGAGGGATTGTAGGGTGGATTATTCAGTGAAGTGAGCCTCCGATAAGTTGGAGAGGGTCCTTTATGCTCCTAAAGACTAGTGCAGGTAGCACAAGATAAGCAGGTAACGCATGGGTTAGATACTGGGAGCGGAGCAGACAGCAGCCAGGGTTGATCCTAATTCCTATATCATCATGTCATTTGTCACCAAAAGGTGACTGAAATTGTTTTTGTTTGTTTCTTGGATTTTTTTGATGAGATGTAAAGTCAGCAGTTATATGCTTTGGGAGTGAAGGCATCTGCCACTACTACTCCCTTGCTGTTGAACTAAGCAAAAGAGGACCACATTCTTCCAAGTGACAGGTAGGAAACTCTCTGGAGTGCCAAGTTTTAGAAAGCCCTTTAGAGGCACAAACTCTGAATTTGCAATCCCAGAGGAGGACTGAGGATGCTACTCAGAGCATTTGACACCTTCATAATTTCCACCAGGGTTGTGAACTCATGTGAGAATGATGCCACTATCTGTTATCCATTGCCAGAGAAAAACAGTGCTTTCCTTCATATAGAGTATGTGTTTGTGCTTCTTTACACTAGATGACATGCACAGCATGTGATGGACTAACTGTTTAATCAAACTAGGAGAGGCCTTGATAGCTTCTTCAAAACATATAGGCCCATGAGAATGGTCTCAGTTCTAGCTGGTTGCTGTGGATCCCCCTTTCTAGAGCAATGATCACATTTATTTTACTGGATGGGAATCTAGGTGAGCTGTACAGCCCAAAAGTGAATCATTCATTGATTGTCAGAATCCTTGACAAATGTGGTTGCAGAGCAGAATGACTCACTAGAAGTGTGTTAAGAATTGTCAACCAGTCATGGTCCAGAAGAGAAATGTGAGACACTAAAAGCAAGGTTGTGAACAAATGGTGGCTTTGTAGTCCATGACATCTAACAGTCCGTAAAATGCCTGCATTCTCAGGTTTGTTAATGAAATAATGAAGTCTTGGCACTTATCAAACCTAGGAGGAGTATCAACATCTTTGCCAAGACCCCATATTGGACCTACACATATTCCACCACCACCTTGGTCTGTTGTTCATTTTCAAGGGTTTAAACAGACAAATATTTAACTCCAGCCTGGTTTCATGTTGTATAAGGATAAAGCCCTGATTATAACCTCAAACGGCTAGAGTTCAATTAGATCTTGGGCTTGGAAGGAGGCAAGCAGTGAAGATTGGGAGTAAGTGGTTGACACTATTCCACCCATTGTGTGAGGAAGTTGTGGGTTAAAATTATGCACTGCAGGCATTTGTCAGAGGAAAAGCATTTTGGAATTGGCAGTAGTTTGGAAATGCACGTTGTTCCTGCTTAGTCAAGCAAGTGATCACTTTCATGGGACATGGGCTTCAGTATTCACACCTTCAGGGGAAGTCATGATATTTCCTTATGTCTGTGAGTGCACACACAGCTGTCAAGGGAAATGGTTAGGACATTAACACAAAATCTCTGATTGTTGCTTAGATGAATACCTGCAGTGACCTGCAGTTATCTCTGGAAAAAGATATGTCCAGTTGATTGCAACAGAGTTGATGGTAGGCAGACATGTGAAGAAAAGGATATGCATTTAAATGCCCAACTGCATGGCAGTAAAGGATTTTCACTAAACAAGAGTTAGAGGCTACAGAAGCACCCACAGTAAGGATATTTTCAGGAAGATGCTGGATAGGATTACCATGATCAAGTTACCAAAGTATGGGAGTACAAGAAAGTCTTTCTGTTCAATGCTTTGGCTGCCATGGGCAACATGTTTATGAAAGCCATGGATCCAGACGAAAGCCCAAATGGCAATAGTTTATATTGTAGAAAATCCCTACCCAGGGTGAACCTGAGGAATTTACTTTATGGACGGAAAATACTTGTGTCAAAAGGTATCCCGTTATGTCCAGAAAACCTATACAAAGCACCCTGTGAGGAGCAGATACTTGATCCCCTTTGGATAACCTTCTGAAACTAGATACATCAGATGTCTGAAGTTCTGAAATCCAGAGTAAGAAAGCATCCAACCAAGGACTTTACCGAAAGAAACTAGTGTAGCAGTGAAATCATATTTGTAGGAAGCAGACTAGGGTATAAAATGTGGTCTTAGATATAGATACAGCTGCTAAAACCTACTTATCTCTTGTGGTGGTTCTCCAAGCTGGAATGATTTCATAGAATCCTTATGCCCCCCCCCACACCCACACACACATACACACAAACAGTCCAGGGCCAGGATTACACTGAGGTGGCAGGGTGATCTTGTTAAGCAACTGGCCTGCACCAGAGGGGCAACACCATATGACCCCTGATGGCTTTCCTTGGAAGGTAAGGGGAACTTTTTTTCTTATGATGCTTAATTGTAAAAGCTGGAGAGTGGATTAATCTGGTGTCATTCTAAGGGGATCCAGTATCTGTCTGCTTGGGATGACATGGTCGACAGATCATGATGCTTTGCCACAGATGGCCTGCACCTGTTGCCCCTGGGATTCCGGATACTGGCTAAGGCTCTTGCTGCCCCTATAGTGCCTTTTTAGGCAAGGCTCAAATAACAAATTCACCACCTAACAGGAACGGGCAAGCAAAAACTGAGGGTAATGCTACTCAGTGTTAGAAGTCTAAATCTCAAAATGCACTCACTCGAGCCACTCCTTAAAATGCAGAACATCGATATCAGTGCAGTGATTGAGACCTGGTTCAAGGCTCCAGAGAGCACCCCTGCACTACCAGGCTATAACTCATACCACACTTTTTGGCCATGTAACCTGGACCAAAACGCCAAAGGTGGAGGTGTGTCCATATTCATTAAGGATATCCACACCTCCAGGCTAGTTGCTCAGCATAATGCATCCGAGGTTATCCAAGTGCAACTTACTCTGTGCAAAACTGCAATCCAAATTGTAGCTTGCTACAGATCCCCCACCATGCCCCAGGATTCCCACTACTCTTTTTTTGATGTACTCGAAAATATTAGGGTTCAAGCAAACACCCTATTAATGGGCGACTTCAACTACCCCACCATTAACTGGGAAAACTACTCGTGTACCAACTCCTTAGTTCAACGCTTTCTGGAATTCATTACTCCAATGCCCTGGATTAACTTATCCACACCCCCACCAGGGGCAACATTATCCTAGACCTAGTCATTACCAACATGAGTAACTGGTGTTCCACACCTGAAGTCAACTCCTCGTTGGTCCGATCCGACCATAAGCTAATCACTCTTGATATCCACATCCCGCCCCCACCCCCCATTAAGGAAACCACAATAAAAAATTTCTCCAAAGCCAACTTCATGCTTCTTAAGACAGAAGTGGTGAACTTCATGACACCCGTGCAGATGGACAGTACAGTTACAACTTCTCAATCCTACACAAATACACTCTATAAGCACTTAATGAGTGCATGGATCGTGCTATGCCAAACAGAAACAAGACACTATCCTCCCAAAAAAAGGAAGCCAATCTTGTGGTCCCCTGCCATAAACAAACTGTACAACAAAAGGAAAAAACTGTTGCAAAAGAGAGTAAAATCTCATGAGTGGAGGAGCTCCCTGGTCAGCCTCAGTAAGAAGCTGAGATCCCTTATAAGATCTTCCAAAACTAGCTACGAAACCAAATTGCCACTAATTCTAAGGACAACCACAAAGCATTCTATAGCTGTGTCAAGAATCTCGATGGCAACACCCAGATCTGCTCTGAGTTACAGCACAACGGCACGAAAATTACTGAACCAACTGATATTGCCAACATCCTGGCAGATAAGTTCAGTGCTAACTTTACCCCCGTCACCCCCTAAAGGGCCCATATCTATACAGGAAGAATGCAGAGTCCCTGTAATCACAACTACGCAGGTAAAAGTTGCATTCTCTAAAGCCAAAAACGCAGCATCCATGGGACTGGACAACATCACAGGCTGCATTTTACATGAACTTCAGAACGAACTGGCTCCCCACTTAAGCACCATGTCCAATAATAGCCTCACATCAGGCTTTGTGCTCACTGAATGGCGCACAGCAACAGTTATCCCACTCCACAAAGGGGGAGGCACCACTGATCCAGGGAACTATCGACCTATTAGCCTGATGAGCCTGGTCTGTAAGGCCATGGAACGTATCATCATGGAACTCATAAACAAAGACATTGGTAGCCTCCAAACTCTGGATCCCACCCAGTTCGGGTTTGTGAAATGCAGATCATGCCTCCTGAACCTGATCGATTTCTTTGAGGCAGTCACCAAAGCCGCAGATGAGGGTAAGGTGATTCACACAGCCTGTCTTGACCTCGCCAAGGCTTTAGACACCATCCCCCATTCCGGAATTATAGTTAAAACTCACTAAACTAGGTATAAATCCCTACGTCACAAGATCAGTTGCCCACTGGCTCACTGACAGAACCCACACTGTAAAAGTTGCAGACTCCAAATCTGACCTCAAAGCAGTGACAAGTGGAGTACCACAGGGTTCCGTCCTGAGACCTGTCCTGTTTGGTATCTACTTCTCTGAAGTACAGGCTAACACAGAAGGCCGGCTAACGAAGGTCACAGATGACTGCAAACTAGGAGCTGAAGTCAAGTCCCCAAATGATGTGGACATCCTACAGAAGGGCTTCGCTGAGACAGATGCCTGGTGTCAGAGCCATGGCCTCAAGCTCAGTGCGAAAAAGTGCAGTGTCATCCCCTTTGGTAAAAACTCTGTGCCCATGAACTACCACATAGGCAGCAATCGACTTAATACCGAATGTGTGATAAAAGACCTTGGGACTCTCCTTTGATGGTCACATTGCCATAGTAGTCAGGAAGTCCTTCTATGTGGCACACCTCATCATAAAAGGGTTCTCATCCAGGAAGAAAGAAGTCATTGTTCCACTCTACTCGACACTCATTAGACCCATTATAGAGTACAATACCCCTTTTGGAATGTACCTCACAAGACATCTGCAGCAGCTAGAAAGGCCACAGAATTATCTCACAAAGAGGATTACTGGCCTCAAACAAATGCCCTACACTGACCTCCTCAAAAAACTCCAGCTTTACTCCATAGCATATCACCTACTCCGAGGTGATCTCTGCTTAACATATAAAGCAGTGTCAAACCCAGAGCTGTTGGACATGCTACACCTAAAGAAATCCCAATCCCTCCGAGCTACACGCTCTAGTGACCTAAACCCTGTCTCCACAATAAACAGAACATGCTGGAGGGATAGAGTCCTGTCCCAGAGACTTCTCATACTCTGGAACAGGCTACCCATCTATGTCAAGCAAAGTTCTTTATCTTCAAGAAAAATATTGAGTGGATGGGAAATAGGAAATACACCCCGGGAATCACTTCTGTGTCTCTGCTTGACAGTGGCACAGGAAAATAACTTTCTCGGGTGGCGTAAGCCAGAGGAATCTTGTTGGCTAGGCTTACGTAGGCCCTTGGGCCGATAGCCTAGTACCTACCTATGAACCTATAAAGGCTCTCCTGCTGTAAAAGAATTCGTCTGTTACGCCTGATGTAGACTAGTTAAGAAAAATCTACCCCATGAAGTAGTCATGCTTGATTTTGTTTATAGTTCCTGCTTCAAAGATGACAACCTTAGCCTACAACCCCGAGGTGCTGGCCCTAGCAAAAGCATTAGTAAAGTAAGAATTACAGAGTAAAACTGAATCTGTTCTATGCAGGTGGGTGAAATCCTTACTATAAACCAGGTTCGATTAGTAGTCCAGGCGGTGAAGGAAACATGTAGACATGGTGAAGGTGAATAGCTAATGCCAGCTTACCCATCTTAGGGGAGAGGAGGTAGTCTGGTCTGGTGTGATGACTTTTGTGTTGAAGCAGGAGTTTGGCATGCAGCATATCTATCATGCTTTGGACTGACACATTTGCCTTAATTGTAGAAGGGTATGTGCAGAAGCATAAATGGTGCCATAGAGTAGGAGGATGGAGAAGCCTGTCTCATGTGAGTGCACATGTATATCAGCCATCTATTAATGAAACTTAAGTACAAAAACAAAAAAAAAGAACAATGGCTTGCCCACATGACAATCTCCTGTTTTCAGATCTTACCCCATTAGTAGGTGAGATTGGAAGAAGAGGAACAGTATTTACTAACGCAGCTGCCTGAATGCTGGCTTGAGGAATTTTTTTTTTTTTGGGGGGGGGTCTTTTGATGTGATGCACTCAGTCTGTACAGAAAACACAGCTCTAGTCAGTATGTAGAATAATAGTGCACCAGTAGTCGTAGTATAATTTTAGCAGTTATTCTTTCTTGTGAAGGAAACACTGCTTTAAATAATTCTGTTTGGATGTTCTTCGTGTTTCACTGTTGCAGTCATTGCATTTGGGTAATCTGCTGGCAGGTTGGCCTCAGTCGGCCTGAATTCTAAAGTCTTGGGTCCTGCGTCGGTTGCTGTCTTCTCTTCCATGACGTCAGGTCATCAGGGGTATAAAACATGCAGCTGACGCCATTTTCTTTAGTCTTTCTTGCTGCACGGTGCCCGAAGCAGAAGCATTTCGCAAGTGCCGGTCCACTGACTACTGAAATATTCGAGTTTGAGTTTCAGAACCAAAGTCTTCACTAAAGCTTTCCATGCTCCTTACCGATGTCAGAAAGAGTTAATAATTGTATTACTTGTGGGAAGCAAATACCTCATAAGGATTTCCATTTATACTGTATTCCATGCCTAGGCCCTGATCACAACTTGCCTGGCTGACGGTTTTGTGCTAGATTTAACCAACACACTATTAAGTGTCTGTATATTTTTGCATCAAAGTATTTTGGAAACAGATTTAACTACCCAGAAATGTCGTTGGATGGCAATTCGACTACCGGAGTACATAAAAACACAAAGAAAAGGACAGAGAATGCCGGTACTCAGTGAGGTACTTTCACAGCCTCTGATACCTGCTACCTTCAAGTCGCAGGCCTCTACCGACATCCACGTGGAGTCCGGCATGCCACAACATACTCAAGGTATTGGACCGACGGATGTGTCTCCCTCGGATGGGTCCAGAGCCGCTGAGCAGGCACCGGCTTCTGAGGTGTATTCAGACCTCAACATTTGTATATCAAACCATCGACAGCTGCAAAACCAAAGATAAAAGCAACTTCTAAAACTAAAAAACCGAAGCACGAGCCACGTGCACAGGCCTCTATGCCTAAAAAACAGATGATCAAAATGGCTGAAGACCCCATTACCTTGATCAGGGGTGCCCATCCCCCTCCAGATAAGAGGCCTAGGCAAGACACTGATTATGAATCTTCAGATCAAGTTTCTATTTCTTCTGATTCCTCTTCTGATCAGGAATTATCTATTCCTCTCTATGAGGATTCTGATGCAGAGGAGTCTATACCATCTGCATCTCCTCCTGAGGATTATTCATTTGGAGAAACCTTGCATACTTTGAGGGAGCATTTTCACTGGGAGGGTCAAGACTTCTCAGAATCAAAAAAAGAGGCTCAGGGATTTCCTCCTTCTCCCTCAGCACAG
Source organism: Protopterus annectens (assembly GCF_019279795.1). Taxonomy (NCBI): domain Eukaryota; kingdom Metazoa; phylum Chordata; order Ceratodontiformes; family Protopteridae; genus Protopterus; species Protopterus annectens. The sequence goes on from NC_056728.1 coordinate 434,596,472, forward strand.
GTCTTTAGCCATTCCCCCTGTTTTAGACATTGTGGATGATGTGTTTTCGGAGTCAAGCTTGACCCCTGACTCCTTACCTCCGGCTCCCAGTAAGCCTGACAGATATTACAGGGTCCCTGACTCACATAAATTATTTAGAAACCCTGCTGCTGATCTTGAAACTATTTCACAGGGTCCAAAGGGAGTTAAGGCTTCAACAGCAAAAAATCCTACCCCCTCTGACAGATATTCAAGGCACTGGACAGATGGGGAAAAAAGGTTTATACATCTGCAGCCTTGGCAATCAGGGCCTTACACTGTCAATTTCATATGCTTAAGTGCCAACAACATGTTATGGGATTGCTGAAACAGAAAATGATGATTTCAGAATGTGCAGAAAATAAAAAATTGCAGGAATTATTGCATGCAGCTGAACAGGTTGGAAAGCATACTTTGCAGTGTGGTTTTGATTCCTTAGAGGCTTCCTGCAGGGCCACAGTTACTGGATATGTGGTTAGGAGGCATGCCTTGTTAAAGGAACAGAATTTGCCTGATCATGTTAAAGCTAAATTGCTAGATGCTCCTTTACGGCATGATTCTCTGTTTGGTGTTAAGGCAGAAGAGGTTTTAAAGAAAATGGAAGACAAAGCTAAGTCTATGCAAACTGTTACAGACTTCTTACAAGTGTGGCCACCTAGATTCAGTAGACACTGGCCTACAAAAAATGGTCCTTTCCTGTGTGAGACAGAGCTCAAAGGGGCAAATCCAGACGCCCTAAGGGTTCCAGATACCAGGCGCAAGATTCATACAGGTCAAAGCAATGGTGTGCTTCTACCTCCAAATCTGGAGGAGATAAAGCGCAAACCTACAGAAAACAATCCCAGTGACTTCCCTCTACCTACACCAAGCACTTATCTTTTGGCAGCACCCATAGGGGGAAAGTTAGCACTTTTTGCTCAAAATTGGCAGTTAATAACCCAGGACAAGTGGGTACTAAACATCGTATCACAGGGATACAGATTCCATTTCCACACTCTGCCAATGGCAAATGGTTGGCCAGATCTTCAAAAAAAATCAGTGGGCAGAGGCACAGAAACAGGTTACATCTATCATGGATATGGGGGCCATTCAGCCAGTACCAGAACAGGAAAAAGGGCAAGGTTTTTACTGAAGACTGTTCTTGGTACCCAGAAAGGACAAGGCCTGACGGCCAATACTAGATTTATCGATTTTGAACACATACCTGGACATTCCAAAATTCAAGATGCTGACTTTGCAGCAGCTTCTGCCTATGCTGGGCAAGAATGATTGGCTGGTGACATTGCACCTAAAAGAGGCATACCTGCATGTCTCAATAAGACAATCGTGCAGAAGATACCTCAGATTCAAGGCTGGCTTAATGCATTACCAATTTTCTGCTACTGCGCCCAGGGTCTTTACAAAGTGCCTGGCACCAGTAATTGCATTTTGCAGACAAAGGAGTATACAAATATATCCTTACTTAGACGACTGTCTCATTCAAGCAGAGAACAAAGACATTCTTCTTAGACACCTGGCGTTTGTGAAAAGGCTTATAACATGCCTAGGGTACTCAATAAACTAAAAGAAATCTCAACTGGTACCCGCTCAAAAGATAACATTCCTGGGTGCAAGCTTGAATACAACTACCCAGATGGCTTACCTCACGCCAGATGAGCAAAGGCAACTGACTACTTACTTCAAACTGATGGCAACAAAGACCCATTTATCTGCAAGACAAATTCTGCAGGCTTTGGGCTTCATGGCATCCTGCATCCTACTGATATGCAAGACTGCATATGAGGAAACTTCAGTGGTACCTGAAAAGTTTATGGAGTCAACATTCTCACAGTCTAGAAGCAATGATTCCTCTCATTCCCTGCCTACAACAGGAGTTTCTATGGTGGGCAAAGGCATGTCACCAAAACATGGGACGGGCCTTCACTCTCCCCCCTGCCAGCCAAACCTTAACGACAGACGCATCGGATTATGCCTGGGGGACCCACATGGCAGGAAGATGCATTCAGGGCATATAGACCCCAAAACAAATGCATCTGCATATCAACCAGAAAGAGATGCTAGCAGTTCAAAATGCCCTAACAGCATTCATGGACTTACTTCATCCAGGACAACTACTGATAAAGACGGACAACACCACAATCATGTGGTATATAAACAAACAAGGGGGCACACACTCATACCCCCTTTGCAGATTAGCCATGGCACTGTGGGGATACAGCTTTGATCTACCAAATACATATTCAAGCTCAATTCCTGCCAGGAAAACAAAATACACTGGTAGACGATTTAAGTAAAAACCTTATGGATCCTCACGAATGGAAACTAAATCCACAAGTTTTCAACATGATAACAGAGAAATGGGGGAGCCCAGACATAGATCTGTTTGCCTTTCCTCAAAATTATCAATTGAAAAGATTCTGCACAAGGACTTATCACACACAAGCATGGAAAGTGGACGCCCTATCCTTCAGTTGGAAAAAACTGTCAGTTTTACGCCTTTCCTCCTCTGCCTCTTCTCCCAAAGGTCTTCTTAAAAGTCAGACAAGAGAAACCAAAGAGGGTACTTATTGGCCCGGACTGGCCTCGCCAGTACTGCTACCCAATCCTAAGGAACTTGTCTCAATACCCAGCTTCGACCTTACCTCAAAGACCTCGACTACTGTCCCAGCAAAACAATCCTATCCTGCACAATCAACTACAGACATTGAACCTGGCAGCATGGCTGATCATGTAGCTGTACAAACAACACCTCTCATTAAAGCTGTGATGGATGTCATTTTGGAAGCCAGAAGGCCTAGTACTAGAAAATCTTATGCTGACAAATGGAAGAGATTCTGTGCTTGGAATCTAGCACAAGGAACAGATACAGAAGAACCAAATATTCCTCAGAGATTAACAATACTTAACTGAGATGCTTGACAAAGGCCTATCTTTCTCATCAATCAAAATCCATGCCTCTGCCATTTCGGCTCATTACAATGCAGAGCCACCAATCTTTTTTCATCCTTTACTAAAGCAGTATCTCAGAGGAGCCAAAAATTTAAGGACTCCTAGAAGATCACCATTACCTGCATGTGACCTCATTTATGTGTTTGAAAAGCTCACCCTGCCTCTATCTGAACCAGCTGCTACCGCTGATATAAAGTTTTTATCATGGAAAACAGCTCTGCTACTAGCAATTACTTCAGCAAGAAGAGTTTCAGAGCTACAGGCCCTCATGGCTGTAGAGCCTTTTATCATATTTTACCCAGACATGGTGTCTCTGAGAACAAATCTGAATTTTATGCCTAAGGTGGTTTCCAGAGTGGCTCTTAACCAAACTATTCATCTGCCAACTTTTTATCCAAATCCGCAGAACAAGGGGGTGAGAATTCTGCATTCCTTGGACGTACACAGACAGCTAAGATTCTGCTTGAGCAGGACTAAAGCACTAAGAAAAACTGAGCAATTACTAGTGGCATATGCTGCAGGATCAGAAGGAAAGGCTATTTCAAAGCAGACAATTTCAAAGTGGATAAGCAACTGCATCCGTTTCTGTTACTTACACCATGGAAAACCTGTGCCCAAGGGCATTAGGTCTCATTCCACCAGAGCTGCAGCTACTTCAGCAGCCTTTCTCAGAGGAGTACCAACCAAAGACATTCTAGAGGCTGCTACTTGGAGTTCTGTTCACACCTTCACAAAGCATTATCATTTGCCTCTCAAGTCCAGGGCAGGCTTTGCCACTGCAGTGCTGCAGGGCCTTATAGTCGCACCTAATGCTGTTTGGCTCCAGCCTCCCAACCATAGCTTTGGGACTCTACCCAAATGTAATGACTGCAACAGTGAAACACGAAGAACACATAGTACAGTTGTGTACACTTACCATAAATGTAGATGTTCAAGTGTATTCACTGTTGCAGTCCAGGTTACCCTCCTGCCATCCCCCTGTCATTCTGGAGTTTATCTTTCCTTCTCTGTCTTCTACAACCTATGTGATGTATTTGCTTGTAGATGAAGGTAATGTTTACATTGATGCATGTATATACATATATATTTTTGCTACCTTTTTTGGGGCACGAAAAACTAAAGAAAATGGCGTCGGCTGCATGTTTTATACCCCCTGACGACCTGACATCATGGAAGAGAAGACAGCAACTGACGCAGGACCCAAAACTTTGGAATTCAGGCTGACTGAGGGCAACCTGCCAGCAGATTACCCAAATGTAATGACTGCAAAAGTGAATACACTCGAACATCTACATTTATGTTAAGTATACACAACTGTACTTTATCTGGAGTTTTCCTCTAAAAATACATGAATAAACTTTCAAGCAGAAAAGTAACTGAACCTCATTATTTTAACTGTGTTAATAAGATATGCTTTTGATTTTTTTAGGCAGTCTCTATCACAGGAAAAGAAGTCTTCAGTTTCAAGATGACTAATTTTGTGGATGCTACTGAAGGCATTGACTATGTTGACATGAACAAAGTAGACAGCTGTGTTTCGCTAACAGTGGGCTGCATACAAATCATCTTTGTTAACAAGTTTATTGCATCTATTTTGGTAAGTTGTAATATGGTATTGAGGAGAGTAAATTTATTCTTGAATCATTTGTTTAAAATGTCTGAGTAGTTTTGCAGTTAAATGATTTGCTTGAAGGACAGGTTTCAGTCTGGAGTGGACAAGCTTAACGTGTAATTCTCTTTTCTGCTGCATACCAGAAAGTGCAGTGGATATTTACTTCAAGGACATCTGTTATTTAGAATTGTAGTGTGTGTGTGTGTGTCTGTGTGTGTGTGTGTGTGTGTGTCTGTGTGTGTGTGTCTGTGTGTGTGTGTGTGTGTGTGTGTGTGTGTGTGTGTTTCTATTTATATATATATATATATATATATATATATATATATATATATATATATAAAACACACACACACACACACACACACACACAGGAAAGAGAGGGGTCAAATTGACACATTGTAGTAATTCAGGGCTGTATTATGAGAAATGTATTGTATCCATTCAAAGGGTTATTTGTGTCCCATGGCTGTTACACATTGTGAAAATGCGCACTGCAGAAAAATCTCAGCCTTGCATAGCTTGAATAGGATCACAGGCCCAGTCAAGGGTAGCATATCATCTTAAGGCAGTCATGTTATGGAAATCAAAAAAGTAGGTGAACATGGTGGGTCTTGGAATGGCAGATAATTGATCAACTTGTTAAAAATTCTTCCAGCGAGAAAAAAAGGAGTAGCAAAAAAAGATGATGTAAGGTTTTGTTAATGGATTAATTTAGTTACTGGCCAGAATTGCAGTGTTGGGCTTTAGAAATAATGGAATTAGAAAAACTAAGGGAAAGTAGAGGAAAAACAGATAAGTAAAAGTTTTCGTTGAGAGTGTTCTCATGATTGATCATCAGGAAGCAGGTCAGTTTGTACCCTCTGTTCAGGAGATGGCATCCAGCAGCCTAGAAGAAAAAATAAACCAAATGCATTTAGAGTTTTTAAAAGTAAGTGGTATATTAGAATAATGTGTAAAGTCAGATCATAAAAGGGTGGCAGAAGTAGAGGAAATGCCAAGTAAATATTCAGATGAATTGGTTAATATGAAAAAGTAGAAAATTAGTTGTTGTTGTTGTGTCTTTTGGTTTTTCCTGGTTAGGAGTCGCCACCGTGGAACTCCGGTCCGCTAATGATTGGCAGTTGATTTTTACGTGCCGAGTTACCAGCAAATAGCACTGTGTAAGGAGCAACAAAGCACCGGGCAGCAAACGGATAAAACCAACAAATTTATTGAGCCAAAAACAATGTAAAATGCTTAGCGAAACACCACGTTTTTCATCTTCATGACAGACTTCAACAGACAACAAAACAATACTGACGTAACATTTATATATGCTGGCACAATTTCAAATTATCCAATAAAATTACATCTCATAGATATGTATTCCCATTACAGGATGTAATGTGATAACTAACTACATAAACCCATTTCTTACTTCAATGTAGAGCTGTAAATTACATAAAAATCACAAACATTAAGCTTTAAACCTGCGTGCAAATATTAACTGATAAATAATCATAAAAATTCCCTGTTAAAGTGTTATGTTAAAACGCTAAAGGATATGAACAAACACAATGAACTTGAACACTTGCATTGTTGACATAAACAATACTCCTATCAAGTGGCCAAGATGAAAATAGCATGAAAATTGTAAACAATAAATGAATCTATATGAACTATATATATAAATATCTAAAATATAAATTGCATAAAATGAATGCCATAAAAAATCATAATGTAAGAATAAATATATATGTATATATCTTGTACCTGCAATGAATATAATAAATATATATATAAAATCTACTAAATATATTAAGTCAATAATATTACTAATAAATATATATCTTAAAAATTATATATACAAAAGTATATATATCTCTCTAAAATGTGTATATCCCACAGCTTAAAACTATATAAGAACCAAAAACCATATAAAAACTTTATTATAAAACTTTTTTAAATTTGTTGGTTTCATCCGTTTGCTGCCCGGTGCTTTGTTGTTCCTTACACAGTGCTATTTGCTGGTTACTTGTTTGGTTTTGCACTGTTCCTCATTTTCGTGTTTTACGTGCCCAGTTGCCAGACCTGACGCACAACATTCAATGAAGGTACGCCCATTCACACATGTCTCCATGCAGAAGACGCTCTAACTGAGAATCGAACCGGACAGCGTCTTACTGTGAGGCGACAACGCTACTGTCTAAAAATGAAGTTGAGAGAGTACGGGCAGAGTCTGAAAGCTGTCTGACATCTCAGAGAAACTGGAGAGCAGACTGTGCCAGTTTTATGAGGTTATGGATAAATAATTGGACTGGTGTTTCACAGCAAGACTTATTAATTGAGAGCCCCTTTTGTATATGCCCCAAATCTTGCCATTAGAAAATAGCCAAGATCTATTTTGATGAACTTGCAAAAAAAAAAAAAAAACCGTAGCTGATGCTTCTGAGTAAAACGAGACGGGGGTATTGAAAGATGGTGACAATCAGTTTTATTTTCAAGAAAATTGATTGTACACCAGGCAAAAAAGGATACTGTGAGGCTGGATGAGGTTCAGGGTTCTATATTCAGTAGTTTAAATGTTTTTTCTTGGTGGTCAGAGATGTATATGGAACCAGAGCAGTTGGTGGAGGAGTTAATTAGGTTATCAGAAAAGAAACCAACAAGCTCAAGAGGATTCAGCTTCTCAGCTTCCCACCAGAAATCAGAGCCAGGTTGGGACTATGCCATTGAAACTATTCCCACTGTTTCAAAGAAAAATTTATGAAGAAGAGAGAGAAGCATAGTAATTAACCAGGAGAATAAAGCAACATTTGGATTTGAACCAGATGCTCATTTGTGTAGCATGGCAATAGTCTTCCAGATCTGAGAGATTTACCTCCCCCCATCTTATTTACCAGAAAGTGAAAGTATCCCCATCTCTCCCCAACTTTTTTTGTTTTCCTAAATGAATTGCTTTAGGTCCTTAGATTGTGCCATATTTCCCCACCAGGATCAAAGAAGTATGCCTGGCATATACAATTAGGGGCACAACAAACCTTTTCTTATTGCTTGCACCTTACTGACCATTTCCTGTATTAGGCTTCTATTTTTGCATTATTTCTAACCACATTTTCCTGGCTGCCTGTTGAGTAGTTCATAGGTATCTCATTTGTTGCAGTGATGGGCCTTTTCCTTTCCTTCCTTTGGAATAATCATTATGATGGCTTTTCCAAGTTCTGGGTACCCTCCCTCCCTGCTTAATGTGGTAAAAAGCTTATTTCTTTTTATTTATGTATTTTGCTTTTGTTTACAGGGTGTGCCCCCACTATGTTTAAGCAGTATAACCCTTTTCATCAGAGGTTCAGGGAGAAAAGCTTGCCTTAATGATTACATTCATTTTTATTTTTCAGGCTTCCTCTGGCAACCCATCTAACCCTGGTGTTTTCCCCATTTTTGAGGTGTCTTACTGCTTGTCTTATTTCCTCCTCTGAGATTGTTTTCACTGAACTCTGCCCCTCCTCTTACATTTGCAGCGGTAGGTTTAGCCCCTGCAGTTAGCTTTCCATCTTCCCTCTTATCCCCTTTTGTATGACATTCCTTGTAGTATCCTATTAGTACTTGTGTTTTCTTAGTATCCTTTTCAATTCTTTCTGTATTTGGGTCTCCTAGTTTTATTATTATAGGTCTACCTTTTTACCCCTAAGTCTGAGTGCTAACATTTTCATAATTGTAGGATTATTGTGAAAGTACCTCAATCTTAGTTCTACTGCCCCACTTTCTTTCACAGTGTTTTAAGCATTCCACTATATGATGGTTAGTCAGCAGCACCTGAACTTGTATCTGTTCCTGATCTGTCTCATCCTTCCCCTGTTGTAAGTCCCTGATTTTCATATTCTGACTCCTAAATCTATCCCTCATTCCTTTCCATATATCCTGGCATTCCCATGTAAGTTATGATCTTAGTCTTCCTCTACATCTGTCACACTGTCTTATAATTCTCCTTCCTCTTCGCTGAATCTCCCCAGACCTTCTACAATTTCCCTGACTACCCATTCTTTAAAGTTTTACTTTCTGATAAAACAGGTTGGGAAGTGCCAGTGTCACTCTGTGTAATCCATAATGTTAACTGTCAGTGTGACCCTCACTGGGGCATGATTTGATAACACTGTTGGGTAAGTAGTGGCTAACCTAACCATTTCCTTATGCTCCTTACTTATATAACATCTATCCTTTCTAGCCCACATACAGATCCTTTTTGAGTAAAATGTATATTCAGCCCTCCCATTCAGTGTTTTTTTCTGCAGCCACCAATCTGATTATTTGTAAAGATTTAGTGAAGAATCTTGGTTCACCCTAAAGTTAACATGCCATGACCTTTGTGACGGCTGCAGTGTCTGTGACCAACTTCCAATTTCCTGACAGTGTTAGCAGGCCTTGGTGAAAGGTCAGGATGTTGGCCATTATTTCTGTCCGTCTTAGTCTTGGGGTGGAGGTACAGAAGCAAATTTGATCTTTACCCCATCCATGTTCCCTTAACCCAAACTTACCTTTCCCCTTTTTCCTTCATTGCCTCCTCAATGTGATATTTCTTATCTTGTATAATTAGAATGACACATCCTCTTTTCCTTTCCTCATTACTCCAGTGTAATACTCTTCCACTTACATTCTTTAATAAAGCTTTCATGTTCCTTCTCGGTCAGATCAGTCTGTAGTAGCATGGTTACATAGGCCATACTCTTCAGTGTATAGATTATAACTGTACTTCTCTTTTGATTGTCTACCAACCAGAAACAGTCCAGGTTAACGCTTAAATCCATGGCTTGCATATGATCAGATATCCTCTGTACACTTCCCATCTTTGTGTTTCCTTCTGGTGCTGCGTATTCCTCCCATTTTGGAGATTTGTTTATTTCCTGAGTCTTTTCCAGTAAAAGTCCTCCTGACTGATGTCCCACTTCTTTCATTTGTGTTATGTACAAAGTACATCCAGAAACTGATAACGGACTTTGTGAATCAAACCCTCAAAACTTAGAAATGTTGAAATAAACTTATTTTAGTGTTTAAGCTAACATGTTTGCAGACACACTCTACAAACTGTTTAACTTGTGTTTAGCCGCTGGTTTTGTATCTGATCACACAGCAGTGGTGATGCCCCCTCCATGTAGGTGGCCTTACAACTGACTCGGGTAATTACAGACCTATCGACCTTAGAAGCCACATCTGCAAAGCCACTGACCTCATAAAATGCAGTATTAAGAATCTTGTTAGACATGACTCCAACAGTGTGGTTTTGTGATGGGAAGGTCCTCTGTATTTAGTCTGGTAAATTTCTTTGAAAGGTTATGGAGGCTGTAGATAGTGAACAGTGTAGTGTGTGCAGCATATCTCAAGCTGGCTAAGGTCTTTGACACCATTCCCCATGCTGGGATCATGCAATTGCTAAATGTTTTAAAAATCAACCCATATGAGTTAAGACGGATAGCAAACTGGCTGAAAGACAGAAAATTTGTAGTGTGAGATGCACATCAAAAAGTATGAAAGTGATCAGTGGTGTACCCCAGGGCTTGGTGCTGAGACTTCTCCTTTTTGATATTTACTTCTTAGATCTTCAAGAAGAGAGCCAAGACCTCTGGCTAACAAGGTTTGCAGACAATTTCAAACTGATTGTTGTTGTTAAGTCACCTTATGAATCCAAAACCTCAAGAATGAGCTTACCCAATTAAAATCTTTGTGTAAAAAAAACGGGCTCAAAGTAAATGCCAAAAAGTGTAGTATCTTCACTTTTTGTAGACATCTCCTCTCGTCATACTACCTAGACATCACGGCTCAAAAACAAAAAAAAATATATAGTTAGGGACCTAGTTACTTGAGTTGATAGCTCCGTCTAGTTTGACTGTCATGTAACTGCAGTTGTCAGGAAATCACTTTTATTTAGCCCAGCTAATTGCCAAAGAAATTATCATCACGCTCTAAAGATGTAATCACTCCTTTATACTAAGCAGTGATCAGGCCAGTCACATTTCCCCTTTGGAATGTATATCACTAAACATATCATACAGTTAGAAAGACCCCCCCCCCAAAAAAAAAATCCTAACCAAAAAGATTCATTGTCTCATAGACTGTGTTGCTTCATGCACCATTATATCGAGACTATTGTCCTGGGCACCCTGTTTCCTAACAAGCCCAGTATCTCCACAAGTACTAGAACCAGGGACCTAAATCTTCACCAACAGATACAACATGCTGGATGAATAAGGTAGTGGGAACTCGGATGTATTTATGTATTAGTCCTTAAAATACAGGCATTGGAAAAGGTTGGATACTGCATACCAAAGGAGGATATTCTTTGATTGAAATTATTGTGGCTCATTCAATAACTGTATCTGAGCTTACTTACTGAAAATAATTTTAGGACCTGGAAATAGTTAATCTTAGAGAAGTCTAGACCAGGTAGAAATGACCCATGAAGGAGACGAGTTGAAAATATATTTAAAAAATGTATTGGAAATGCAGGAAAATTAAATATTTAAAAGGGATGTCAAAAGTTAAATCATTGCAGAATAAAAAGGGAAATCTCAGAAAAGGAGGAGGAGAAGAAGGAACAGCTGTGTGCAGTGCTAGGGAAAAATGAGTTAGTATTTTGAGAGTATACATGAGCTTTGAAAGTTTTAGCATGACTACTAAGGTAACACAAAGGAGAAAGAGTGGTAGCAAAAGTCAGAAATCCCATGGCAAGAAGAATAAATTAGAGATACTGATAAGATAATAGAAGCATTTTGGATATTTTATGAATGTTTATATAACGTTGTGGAATGGAAAGTTGGGTTTAGGAGCAATTGGAAATATTTATTAAAGATTAAACTTATCAGTATTAAAGGAAGCATGGCTTAATTTTTAAGTGTCCCATTTTTATGTAAACCAAACTGTAAAGTTTATTGTCATGCAGTATATGTGTTCCTTTAAAACATTTTGATTCACTTCATTGTGAATTCTTGAGTTCCCTTGAACATCACTCCACTATATCCTTAACATTATTCTGCATGTGTTGATTCCACACCTTGCATTTATTTCTGTGAAACTAGCTCCTTTCCTTTTTAAAGGTCCAATCACCAATTCTTTTATCTCCTGAACAGTATCCAGATCTCCTTTTTCATTGTGTATAGATTTTGATTTCTGTTTTCTAATAATTGCTGTTTTGGATGTCAGTTGTAAACCTAGAAAGCACTTATGTCTAGGTAATTCAGATCCTGTATCCCAGCTCAAAAGAATCATTTCCTAAGTAACAACCATTAGTTCTCCTAGCATTTCCACCAAAGTACTTTGTACAGAATTTTCAAAATCTGCTGACTTGTTTAAAACAAAATCTTTGTTATTTCTCTTCTCCATCACAGCTCCACAATTTCATTGTTACCCAAGGAGAAATCCTCTGAAGTTTGCTTTGGTTATAAAAATAACATATTTATTAAATTAATACTTAAGCCATAGACAAACATGCATGCCTTAAAATAAAATAAAGTAAACCATATATAATATGGTCGAATGTTGCCCATTTTCATCTGATTCAATGAATGGGATTCTGATCCAACACAGCTCCAGCCTTGGCATGTTCAAACTTTTGGATCCAGGGATCTGACTTCTCCCTTACCCATAACTCCCTTACCATCCTTAAATAACCCCAGGTCTTATCTCCTGAACTGAATGGTCACAGATGCTCTGATCTCTATGCTAGGATGAGTGTTTTTTGACTAATTTGATGTATACTCCCTTTCTGCTCAGCTTGTGCTGCAGTATTCTTCTTTACCCCATCCTACTCTACTGTTGCAAAAAACAAATTTATGTATTTGTGTGTGTGTGTAGGGTGACCACGGTGGTGCAGCGGTTAGCGTTGTTGCCTCACAGCAAGAGGTTCTTCGGTTCGATCCTCGGCTGGGGTGCCTTCTGTGTGGAAGTCTACATGTCCTCCGCGTGGTAGCATGGGATGTTATGTAGTCCTATCTCGCCTACATTCGTCCCCGTGGCCGACTCGGATGATTTTTACTAGCTCAAAGTCTCTCATTGGCTGGGCTAAGAGGGTATCCCATGGTGCACTGCTCCATATCCCCAGATCTCGTTTGCCGCTTGTGTAGCTCGGACGTGGTCTCGCTTGGCTGTGGCTAAGTACCTTCTTTTTTGCTTTTTCTGTTTGAGAAAGTTGTTAGTTCAGACCCAAAAGCTATTTTAATAGCTATTCTTGTTGCTGATCGCTAAATTGTGTGTGTGATTTCAGTGCTTGAGTGTGTTAGTTGTTTTGTGGTTTCCCTGACTGTTCCAGCGGGCTAGGCCCATTTTAGTTAGAGGACCTAGTCCTCACCTTTGTCGTTGGATAAACTTTTGGTCATTGTGTTTTTTCCTGTGTTATCCCTAAAGAACCGTTTCAGTTAGATGTTCTTAGTGTATGTATATTACTGTTTTTTCTGGTGTGTCTAAATTGTGTGTGTGAACTGTTTCAGTTAGAGGTTCTCAGAGTGTGCTTAGTACGTTTTTTCGTTCTGGTGGTCTAAATTGTGTGTTTTTTTTCACGCCCTTTTTGTAAGTTGCATCTAGGTGTTTCACCAGTGTTAATTATAAAATGTCCAAGGATCAGGAGGAGCATAAGCCTTCTGGCTTTAAGAAATGTTCCAAATGTGGATATAAAATGTCCATCACGGATGGACACTCTGTGTGTGTCTACTGCCTCGGAGCCATTCATTTACAGGAGTCATGTAGCTTTTGCCACGCGTTCAGTCCTAGGGTGTTCCAGGAGAGAAAAAATAAATTGATATTAAAGGGACTTCTGAAACCATCATTTGAGGAAGCTATAATTCAGCTTCTAGTACCCAGTCAAAATCTAAAGCTTTCAAGTCTAAGAAAAGGTCTCCGGCTCCATCTGCCTCTTCGGAGCCTCTGGAGAAGATTACTGTCTTGGACTCTACCTCCTCGGCTCCACTGTCCTCGGGGCCGCAGGCGGTATCAGTGTTAATTGAATCGGCATCAGCTCCTATTATCCTTGAACCCATTTGGAGCCGGTCGCCCAGTGTGAGGCATGGTTCACCAGACAAGAGATCCCAGTCTCCATCGCTCTCCTCCATATCCTCCAGGCTTTCTGATTTGGATGTTGATAGGGTAGTGCAGAGGCTCCTGCAGTCGCCGGTGTTGGCCAAATTGTTCTCGGCTCCAACCCACTCAGCTCCGGAGCCAGTTCCTATGACCATTTTGATGATTCCTCCTCCAAGCACATCCTTGTCGTCAGAGCCGGTATGCTCTGCTCCGAGTGATGTTCCTGCACCGGCTCCGATACCCCCGTTGGGTCTATCGGTGCCGACATTGGCTCCAACCATGTCGGTTCCATCCACAGGGTTCGAGAGTCGGGTCTCTTCAGTTGGGCCCGAGGGGGATACTTCAGGACAGCTGTTGGTTCTGAGTCTCCCACTCAGTGCATCGGCTCGGGGGACCCGGTCGTGGCCTCAGAGGCTGGTCGGTTCTCAGACCTGGGTGGACCTGCCTTCGAGGCCATGCGGAGCGCGCTGGCAAGATCGTCAGCTACATCACCCGGGTCGGTCATTCCGTCCCCCACCACCCCGGCGAGAGCCTCTGACACTCGCCTATCCATGGACAGTAGAGCACCAGGCCCTAAGGATACCCCCATGAGTGGTCCCCAACTTTCTGAGGGTCTCCCAGAGTCCGTGCCAGAGGAGCCCCCTAGAAAGAAATTGTGCAAGAGGAAGCACATAGACTCCAGGATGAGGCTGTCACCTCCGATACTGACCTTGAGGAATCGGAAGGGTCCCCCAAGTCTTCCTCTAATGACGTTTCTTTCTCCAATATCCTGGAGATACTGAAACAAAGAGGAGGCTGGCCTTCCAAAACTCCTTCCGAGGAGGAGTCAGTATTCCTTAAGGCTTTTGGTGCTCAACCTTCCACCTCCTGGGTGTCTCCACCCTTCGATGAACTTCTTGACCTCATTTGTCTAAGAGTGTGGGAAAACCCTGATTCTGTGGAGCCCATGCCCAGGCGTCCCAACATATTCCTGTCCGCACCCCAGGGAAAAGAGTTTCTGTCAAAAGGAGTCCCGGTAGATGCCATGGTGGTGGCGGCAGCCACCCAGAAGGAAGTTGCAGAGTCTTCTTCAGTGGTCCATCGTCCTAACAAGGTGTCTAGGATCATGGACCGGTACGGGAAGTGTACACTTTCTTCAGCAACCTTTACCTTACGGTCGCTGAATTATTTGTCTCACTTCACTCGGCTCCAGAGAGATCTCCTCAAAGAGTTGGGAGATACTCTTGCAGGTAACATACCTGAGGCGGTGGCTCAGACGGTTAATGCACAGGTTTCTACCCTCAACTCCATCGCCAACTTGTCCATGCGGTTCGTCTTGCATGTGGCCGAGTTAGCGAGTAGGGCAGGGAGCTCAGGGGTCACCCTTAGAAGGCAAGCCTGGCTGCGCTTGTGTCACTTCGCGGAGGCCTTCAAGTCTTCCTTCACTGACGCCCCATTTGACGGTTCCTCCTTGTTTGGGACCAAAGTGAAAGACACCCTCACCAGGTGCGAGCAAGAGGGAAAGACCCTGTCTGCTGTAGGGGTCCGTTTTTCCCTTCCTTCTAGGCCTTATCCCAAGGCCCAGCGGGGGAGGGGGAAGATGTGGTTCAAGGAAATCACAGAGGTTTTTACCTGCCGCTCAAGGTGAACCCCCCTCCACAGGCAGGGGAGGGGGGGTTACTCAGGGAGACGTTGCCCCAGAGGCAGAGGGGGCCCCTGCAATTCCGGAGACCGCGACTCCTTCCGTGGCTCTCCATACTCTCATTCCTGAGGGTGTGCCCGACTGCACTTATCCAGAGCCAGTCGGGGGTCGAATTTCCTTATATCCGGAAGCCTGGGAGAGCATCACCCAGGACCGATGGGTATGAAGGATAATTTCCGGAGGTTATCTCATCCCATTCTCTTCAGTACCCCCACCAATAAGAAAAATCCCAGACGTTCCACCCAGTCAAAGGGATCAAGCAGCCTCAGAGTTCTCTCAGCTGCTAGAAAAAGGGGCCATCCAACCAGTCCCCTCAGACCAAATCGGATTAGGGACTTACTCAAAATTATTTTTGGTGTTGAAAAGAACAGGGACCTGAGACCCATACTAGATCTCAGTCAACTCGACAATTACGTACACAAGTCCAAGTTCCGTATGGTCACACTACAATCGATTCTCCCATTGTTGGGAGAGGAAGTATGGATGTGCTCCATCGATCTCAAGGATGCTTATTACCATGTCAAAATGGACAAAGCATCCAGGAGTCACCTACGCTTCCAGCTGGGAGCCAGTCACTTTCAGTTTCGAGCCCTGCCCTTTGGTCTCATCACAGCCCCCAGGGTGTTCACCAAATGTATGGCAGTGGTGACTGCTCACTTGAGACGTCACGGATTCCAGGTGTTTCTGTACCTGGACGACTGGCTTCTTACCGCCCCCACCAGGCATCAACTAGTTCAGGCCAGGGACGCTACCATCAGTCTGTCACCAATTGTTGGGCATAACAATAAACTGGGAAAAATCTGCCTTATTGCTCTCACAGCATGTCACCTTTATAGGAGCAGAGCTGGACACCATTCAAATGTGAGTATTCTTACCACAAGAAAGGATCACGGTATTGCATTGACAAATACATATGCTGATGCCCCTGAGACAAGCGAAGGCAAGACTGGTTCTACAACTCCTAGGGACCATGGCGGCAACTATCATGTTGGTCCCTCTAGCGAGATTACACATGAGACTTCTTCAGTGGCTCCTCTTTGTCCAATGGTCTCTCCAAAGACTACCACTATCTCATCCCATCTTGAAATAAAGACAGGTGCAAGCAGGACCTCCGTTGGTGGTTGTGCACCAACAATTTGAACGGAGGAAAGCCCTTCGTTCCTCCCGTCCCTGTTGCCACGGTGACCACGGACGCCTACAAGATGGGGTGGGGGGGCATTATCTCGGCAGGACAGTCCAAGGTACGTGGCAAGAACACGAGATACATTTGCATATAAACGTCCTGGAGATGAGAACAGTGCTTCTTGCATTGCAGGCACTTCAGGAAGTTCTTCCTCTAGGAACTATTGCGATACACTCAGACAATATGTCAGTAGTGTGGTATCTCAACAAGCAAGGGGGAACCCAGTCTTACCCCCTATGCAGAGAGGCTATGCGAGTGTGGCATTGGGCAATAGCTTCCCAACGGTTTCTGGTGGCAACGCACATTCCGGGGAAGTCCAATGTAATAGCGGACAGGCTAAGCAGAGCAATTCTTGTGACTTACGAGTGGTCCCTGAATCGCCTGGTGGCAGAGCGAATCTTCAGCAGATGGGGTCAGCCTTGCTGCGACCTTTTTGCCAGCCCTCTCAATGCAAAATGCAGTAACTACTTCACGCTGATCCCCCCACAGGGGGAATCACCCAGGGACGCTCTGGTTCACGATTGGCCCTCCGGTCTACTTTATGCTTTCCCTCTGTTTTCCCTTCTCCCAAGGGTGATTCAGAAAGCGCAATCCTTGGGAAGCAGAATGATTCTGATTGCCCCACACTGGCCTCGTCAAGTATGGTTCCCCTTTCTTCAACCATACGTTGTGGACACTCCTTGGATTCTGGACCCTCTACCAGATTTATTGACACATGTTGGGACAGTTCCGCCCCTCTCTGTGGACACTCTGGTTGACAGCCTGGCTACTCCATTTCCATCGCTAGTCAGACGTCATAACTTTTCACCAGAAGTGGTCCATATATTATTGTCCTCCCATAAGCCATCCACTAGAAAGATTTACTCTAGCAAATGGAAAAGGTTCTCCATCTGGGCTCATACTACAGGTATTGATCCCTACACAACTCCAATAGATTCAGTTCTGGAATTCTTGTCTACGCTGTTCTATCAGGGGTCCGCATCAGCCACCATCAAAGTTCAGCTGGCGGCGATATCTAATTTCCACATAGCGAATGAACCTAGTCTTATGGCACACAGACTATGCAAAGCATTCCTTAAAGGTACACTGTTGCTCCATCCCCCCAGTGTCCGAACACATCATGCCCTGGGATCTCAATTTTGTTCTTCAAGCCCTTACTCTACCACCATTTGAACCTGCAGCTACCTGTGAATTAAAATTCTTAACATGGAAAACAGCATTCTTAATAGCAATCACTTCAGCACGGCGGGTCTCAGAAATTCAAGCCCTCTCCATCAAACCCCCATATTTGATCTTCCACAAAGATAGGGTCTCTCTTAGACCAAACCCATCGTTCCTTCCTAAAGTGGCTTCCGTGTCTAACATGAATCAGTCCATTGAGCTGCCGGTGTTCTTCCCCCATTTCTCTAACAAGGCAGAATTTAGATTTCACCAATTGGATGTACATAGACAGTTACGCTTCTGTCTACACCGGACAAAAGATATCCGGAAGTCTTACCAACTCTTTGTCTCCTTTGCGGAAACCCGATTGGGTTCTCCAGTATCCAAGGTTATGCTGTCTAGATGGATAGCCAGTTGTATCTCCTTCATCTATCAGGCAGGAGGTAAAAATTTGCCATTCCCAGTCAAGGCACATTCTACGCGGGCTGTTTCCACATCCACAGCCTATCAATCTAGATTGTCAATGGATGATATATGTGCGGCAGCTACTTGGGCCTCTCCTCACACCTTTGTTTCTCATTACAAATTGGACGTGGTCTCCAGGGGTAGATCTTCCTTTGGCTCCACAGTTCTCAGGAGTATTTTCCTATGAGCCACCCAGGATGTAGGTGCTAGGGACGCTGTCCCACGGGTAAGAATGTAGACGAGATAGGACTACATAACATCAAGAAGTTATGTACGCACCATAACGTTCGATGTATGTAGTCCATCTCGCCTCACATTCTTACTTACCCTCCCACCTTCCCCCTGCATGGAGGATTTGGAGGATAGGTTGTCACCTGCAGAGTCCCTTTGATTAGTGACTGGTTATATGGATATGAGATGTGTATGAAGTACATATGTTGTTTCGCAGCAAACGAGATCTGGGGATATGGAGCAGTGCACCATGGGATACCCTCTTAGCCCAGCCAATCAGAGACTTTGAGCTAGTAAAAATTGGCCGAGTCAGAGCTGATATTCGGCTCCGAACCCATGGGTAAGAATGTGAGGCGAGATGGACTACAGACATCGAACGTTATGGCGAGTAGATAACTTCTTGTTTCCTCCAGGTGCTCCGGTTTTCTCTCACATCCCAAAGACATGCTGTAGGTGGATTGGACACTATAAATTGGCGTGAGTGTGCCTTCCGTGAAAGGTTGGGTGCAGGGCTGGCAACTCACTGCCAATCATGAGCGGACAGGTGATCCTCTGTGGCGACCCCTAACCAGGAAAAGCCGAAAGAAGAAGGTGTGTGTGTGTGTGTGTGTGTGTGTGTGTGTGTGTGTGTGTGTGTGTGTGTGTGTGTAGTCACATATGTACATTATATATATGTATATATATATATATATATATATATACACACACACAGATATACACACACACACACACATATATATATTATAAATATTTATTTTATATATATATATTTACATACACGCACACACACAAATATACAGACACACACACTTAGAGTAATTCTTCGTTACTAATTTGAAGTTCGTAGTTAGTGTAACATTTTCAGGTCTATATTATAAAGTCAAAGCTTTAAGTAATCAAATACCTAAATCTCATCAGCTAAACAACGAAAGCTGTAAATATCGAACGGCCACCTCCGCAAATTCTTTCGTAGGGAAAGAATTCACTTGGTCATAGGAAAAAAAAAATTCAAACCCTAATCGAGTGGGGGGCTTTGCCCCCCCCCCAACTAAATATAGCAACTCAGAGATCGCTCTACAGTGGAGAAAAGGGCAGATTCCCGATAATGGCCAAGTGAATTCTTTCCCTATGAAAGAATTTGTGGAAGTGGCCATTTGATATTTATAGCCTTTGCTATTTAGGTGTCGATCTTTAGGTATTTGATTTCCTGAAGTTTTGATCACTTAATATCAACCCACATTTTCTATACATGATAGCAGTCTGTAGTTGTATGAGTGCTTTTTCCTATATCTTTAGTATCTGCTAGTGTTTTTAACTTTTCTTCCATTTTAAATAAGATGGCTGACAAAACTTTCAAAAAATGTGCACAATGTGGCCACAAAGTACCCCTGCAAGACTCTCCCACTCTGTTTGTGTGTACTGCCTGGGAGTTGCACATTTAGAAACAGACTGTGAAGCCTGTGCTTCCTTTTATCCACAAAGCCCTCCAAAGTAGAAGGGACAATTTGATACTAAAGGGTCTTCTTCCTGCTCAGTCAAGCAAATCTGTCTTCTCCTTCTCCTTCATCGGCTTCTAAGGAAAAAGCAAGGAGAAAGACAAAGAAGCTTCACAAGTGAAAGATTTGAACCCTGAAAGTAAGACTACAGAAGGGCCATATAACCGAAGTAAATAGGATATATTACTTCATAGGTTCATAGGTGTGTACTAGACTAATGGCCCTGAAGCCTTTACAGACCTAGCCCATAAAAGTGCTCTGGCATCGTGCTGCCCGATGTTAGTTCCCAGTGCCTCTATCAAGTAGAGCCACTGGAGTTATCCCTGGCGTGAATTTTCTATTACCCATCTGCTCATCAAGATTTCTCTTGAAGAGGGACAGTGAGGTGCTCTGCTTGACATGTATAAGAAGTCTATTCCCGAGCATGGGCAGTCTCTGTGTGAGGAACCTGTCCCTCCAGCATGTTCTGTTGATTGTGGTAATGAGGTTGAGGTCTCTGGGGCTTGTGGTGTGGAGGGATTGGGATTTCTTTAGATGTAGCATTTCTAACAGAGCTGGGTCAGACATGGCTTTGTAAATCAAGCAGAGATTGCCTCTTAAGTAGGCAATATGAGACAGAGGATAGCTGGAGTCTTTTGAGTCTGTCCATGTGGGACATGTGTTTAATGCCTAGGATCCCCTTCAGGAGGTACTTCTGTGACCTCTCCAGCTGTTGCAGGTGTCTAGTGAGGTACATGCCAAATGGGGCATTATACTCTATGGTTGGTCTAATGAGGGAAGAGTAGAGAGAGGCAATGACCTTTTTCTTCCTGGATGCAAAATGCTTGGTAATGAGATGTGCCACATAGAAGGACTTTTTGACCACAGTGGCAGTGTGGTGGTCAGAGAGGTTGCTGGCAACCTGCATCCCCAGATCTCTTAAAAACACCTTCAGTGTTCAGTGGGCTCCAATTGATGTGTTAATTAGTGGGAACTGAGTTTTTACCAAAGGGGATGACGACACGTTTTTTGACGTTAAGCTTAAGGTCATGGTTTCTACCTCAGTCATTGGTCTCCGTGAGGCTTTTATGTAGGCTGTCTGCATCACTTGGGGAGTTAATAATGGCTCCCAGCTTGCAGTCATCTGCGAACATGGTCAGCCAGAGTCCCTTTGTGTTGGCCTGGACTTCTGAGAGGTAGATGCCGAACAGGAGAGGACCCAGGACATATCCCTGTGGGAATCCACTCGTGACTGGTCGGCAGTCTGACTTGGAGTACTTTCACACTGTATGTTCTATCTGTGAGCCAGTTTGCAACCCACCTAGTGATATTGGGGTTGATGCCTAGTTTGGTGAGTTTATCAATAATTCCATAGTGAGGAATGGTATCAAAGGCCTTGGCCAGATTGAGGTAGACTGTATGCACTGCCTTACTTTCATTCACAGCCCTGGTGACTGACTCAAAGAAGTCAACCAGTTTAAGCAGACATGATCTCCCTTTCACAAAGCCAAATTGCGTGGGGTCTAGCGTTTGGAGATTTCCTATATCTTTGTTAATCAAGTCCATGATAATGTGCTCCATAACTTTACATATCAGACTTGCCAGGCTAATGGGGCGATAATTCCCAGGGTCTATAGTCACTCCCCCTTTATGGAGTGGGATGACTGTAGAATTGCACCATTTGGTATGAAGAAAGCCTGAGGTGAAGCTGTGACTAAACAGGGCACATAGATGTAGTGCCAGTTCGCTTTGTAGTTCCTGTAGAACACAGCCAGGGATATTATCACATCCCATGGAAAGTGTAGTCTTGGCCTTGGACAATGCAGCTTTAATCTGTGCTGCAGTAATGCTGGGTACCTGTCATTCTTCTGGTGTTGTGATTGGTCCTTTGTGGGGGGGGGGGGTAAAGTTAACACTGAATCTGTCTGCCAGTATGTTGGCAATATCTTTTGGTTCCATGTAGGAGGTACCATTGTGCAGTAACTCGGAGCAAATGTGGGTATTGCCGTGGAGGTTCTTGATATAGCTATAGAAGGCTTTGTGATTGTTTTTAATGTCTGCCGCAATTCCGCCTTTATAGCTGGCTTTAGAGGATTTGATGAGGGATCTCAGCTTTTTGTTGAGGCTAATAAGGGAGTTTTTCCAGTCTTGGGACTTCACCTTTCTCTGCAACAGTTTCTTCCTTCTGTTGTAGAGTTTAGTAATGGCAGGGGACCACCAGATTGGCTTCCTTTTTTGGAGTTGAGCGTTTAGATTCTTTGGGTATGGATAGTTCCTTGCATTTATGTGCATGTTCGTACAGTGCATTGGTATATGATTCGGCAGTCATGCAGCTATTTTCCATTGGTATGGGTGCCGTGAAGTTAGCCACCTCTGTTTTTAGGAGTCCAAAATCAGCTTTAGAGACGTTTTCTAAGGTGGTTACCTTTGCGGAGGGTGGGGTGGGCGAGATGTGGATTTCCATGGTGATTGGTTTATGGTCTCATCCGACCAGGGAGGGATTGACTATTGGTGTAGAGCAACGGTCGCCTATGTTAGTAATAACCAGGTCAAGGATGTTGCTTCCTCTAGTGGGGGTCAGAATAAGCTTATCCTGGGCACTGGAATTGATGAATTATATAAGCATTGGGCCAGTATATTGGTGCTTGAGTAGTTTTCCCAGTTGATGGAGGGGGTAGTTGAAGTCTCCTAGTAAGAGAGTGTTGGGTTGGACCTTGATAGATTCCAGGGTGCTTAGAAACGTGGAGTGAGAGTCTACGGACATGGTTGGGGACCTATACAGGCTATGACCTGAATCGCCATCTTACCCAGTGTTAGTTGAACCTGAAGCACCACTAGTAACATATAGTCTTACTACAAAAACACAGAGGAGTAAGGGAATGGAAGGGGAGAAATCAAATGCCATCATGGAAGTATTGAATAGAGAAAACATTTAAGGTGTTGATGTTAGAAGAGTACAGAAGAGGCAACAGAGCAACAAAATCCTCAGAAAGATAGATGTGATAAAATCAGTGTGCAGTATTGGAACAGGCCTTGATCTATTGTACACGGTTGCAAATAATAAGCTAAAGATGTCAGCATAGGCATAAAAACGTAGAAGATATGCAGAGAAATATAAAGGAAAAGTACAAAATAATTTATTGATGACCCCAAAAGTTTTATAGAGAATTTGGAAACAAAGCAAAAGGAATGGAAACACCAGCAAAAAAGACGAAATAGACACATTTTGGAAAAATATCTCTGATGATCATGTGGAACGTAACAAAGATTCTGAATGAATAGAAGTAGTAAAAGAAAAAAATAAGAAGTTCAATTGTACAGACTATGAAATGGGTTGAAATAATTGCCACAGAAATTGAAACAAAATTAGGAGAGATTCCTAATTGAAGAACCCAAGCCAAGATGCACTACCTTACTTCTGGCACAAAGTATTAACATCCTTTACATGAAGATTTAGCAGTGACTAAGAACTTTATATTTGCACCCTGATCAGATGCCAACCTGGTTAACAACAGGATAAATGATACTACTCCTTAGCAGTGAAACCTGCAAGATATCCTAAATATATAGACCAATAAGGGTTCTTAATATGATGTATAAACTATACATAGGAAGTGATTCTGACAAGAGTTTATAGTCATTTAGAAGAAAACTCAATCCATACAAGTCTGCCATCCAACAGAGCATTTACCTCTTCCTCTCTTTCTTCCCTCCCCTGTCCCCCCTGCCAATCACTAAATTTAAAAACTCCTGCCTATGTACTACCCTCCCACTCCTACTCTCTCCTGCTTTCATATCTTTAATCTCAACTCTAACCTCATGTGCTCTCCTGCTTTGATATCAGAACTTTAACCTAGCATGATGTTCTCCAGCTACAAATTTTATTTCCTAAGAAATCTGACTGCACATATTACGCTTCTACCCTTCTTTAATGTCAAAACTATTGTGTGCAAGTCTAACATGTAATATTCTACATACCAATTGTCATATGTCTGTGACCTAGATATATTAGTACAATGTAAATGATTGTAAAACTTTGTAAGTATTGGTAAAAGTTTATATCTGTGGAGCTTTTCTCCCCGGGCCTCTGCTGGAAAACGTGTCTGCTTAGACCCAGTCAGACTTTCCCGGTAAACAAATGGAAAATAAGTAAAAAAAAAATTAATAGCACAAAAGGTAACAAAGGAAAGTCCTATGGAACAAAGGATCATTTTTTGTTAAAGTCGTAATGGAGAATTGTAAAATGGAAAAAACGTATGGCATGGATAGACTACAAAAAAGAAAAATAAAACATTATTTACACTAACTCTCTTAATTCACTTAACAGTAAATACACATTTCCACTCTTATACCTACTGGAATACTTCCATACCGACTATTACCCAGAATTTTAATATATACCCTATAGCTTAAATATCAGCATTGATCAACCAGCTGTAATACTGCTATATCAAACAATTTCCGCTAATGTCTGTCTGTCGTGCTACTTTGTGTACATACTTTTATAATATAATACCTAAGGCATGTCTCTCTTATTGTATAAAAACACTCTTTTGCATGTCTCTTACTATGTTAAGTTTTTTTTGTATGTAATGTTTTGTATGCGATCTTGCTGTGTGGAGATTTTCTCCCCGGACCTCTGCTGAAAATGGGTCTCTGCCCAGTCGAACTTTCCTGGTAAACAAATGTAAATAAATTTGACAGCATCCCACATTCATGGATAAACGAGTGCTTACTAATGTATAAGATACACCCTACACTGATCGATTACATTACAATGACCATGAAACCGTTGCAAACCACTTTGTAGCCAAGTCATGATAAAGGATACATTGTCAAAGGGGGATATTCAAGGGAGCCTGTTTGTCACCGCTGCTTGTTTGTCTTGCTCTTAACCCATTAAGCTGTCTACTTAATAGATTAGGTCATGGTTACAATTTGGCAAGTGTAAAAACTTCTCATCTTCTTTTTGTGGATGATTTAAAATTAAAACTTAATAGATCACCAGATGAGGAACTGAAAGCATAACTGCAAGTGTTCAAAACTTTCTCAGATGATACAAGAATGTCATTTGGTCTTGATAAATGTGCAAAAGCAACCTTTAAAGCAGGAAATCTGTAGCACCAAAAAATATAAGTCAGGGACAAGAATGTGATATAAAGTAACTTGAGCAGAAGGGAGTGTGTAAATGTTTGGGAAGTGATGAAGGATCACCAATAGAACACAAACAAATGTGAAGAAGTCAGGAATATTTTAAAAGACTATAATTAATACTGAAAACAGTCCCAACATGTAGGAACAAAGTCTAAGCTATGAACCAATTTCTCCTTCCTGTTCTAACTTACAATTTTTGGGTGATTGATTGGCCTCAAAAGGTATTGGATTAGTTAGACAGGAAAACAAGAAAAATGCTCCATGCTTATCAAACATTAAATCAGATTATACCAAGATTATATATTATCTGTTCTGAAGGAGGTATGGGCTTCCTCAAAATTAATTACATGTATAGATCTGCAGTCGTAGGGCTGTATACATTTCTGCTGACCTCACAAGATTCAAACATAGTGAAAGTTTAAAAACATGAGGAGAACAAGTCTAAGGTGACTTTTGTGCTTAGTTTAACAGAAGCACATCAGTGTCAAGCAGGAATGGAAATCATTCCAAAAGTAGGCAAAAATCTGACAGCAACTGAATGTGCCTAAAAAACAAAAGAAAGAATATAAGGAGAAGGATGTGATGAGAGGGTAAGAAATGTGGAAAAGGCATAAATATAGTTCAAGTACAGAAAACTCCTATAACAACCTCATGTCGATCAGAATCTAAGAGAAGTGAATTTAAACTAAAAGACAAAAGGCTGATACTGGCTGCCCAGGATGGCGGACTACATTGTTTTACGAAGTCCATTGAACATGTCAGAGAAACAGACAAATGCAGGTTTTGTAAAACAGAACTGAAACCAGTTGCGCATCTTATTGCTGGGTGTGGTGCAGTAATGGCAGAAAGCCTGTACACTGAAAGACATAATAATGTGGCAAGACTGTTGCATTGGGGATTGTGCAAACATTATAATTTTAAAGTAGCTGAGAAGTATTGGAAACATGAGCCACTAAGCATTATAGAAAATTATGAAGTTTATATCACATGAGATCACCTGATAACCAACAATCTGATGTTATCAATCTTCATTCATTCTTGACTGATGGATTCAGTTGCAAATCCCCGGAACCAACTCGGCCATTATATTATCTGCTCCAGCCAAACACTCTCGAGCTAAGGCTGTACCCATACTGCCCTTCTTCCCATTACATCAGATCTCATTTGCCGCCCAGAAAATTGGACACGTCAGCCATTGCTCAGCTAAGTGTTCAAATTCTTTACTATTTAGCTATCTTTTCACCCTTTTCTGTTGTATTTTTAACTCTATAGTTCTCTTTTTTTTGGTGTGAGTGACTCTTTGAGACTTTTATTCCATGTTTTACCTCAAGGTATCTCTATTTTACCATCATTGGTACTAGGCCTCTCCTCTTACCATTGGTAAGTCTTTGATACCAACTTTGGTATCCTTTCTCCCTATGCCTTCCCTCCTTCTTTTTCTCTTTGCCCTTTTTTTGGGTCATCTTTATATACCATTGTTGGTGTATTTAAAAAAATATATATATATATCTATCCCTTTATCTTGCAAGTGACTGTGTGTGCCGTTTACTTGTTTAGACAAAATGGCAGAAAAGCAAAAGGGAACCTCTGGGTTCAAGCAATGTTAAGACTGTGGCAGAAAGATCCCCCTTCGGATGGGCATCTTTCATACATCTGTTGTTTGGGTGTCCCTCATCTGGAAATTCTACCTCCATGCAAACTCTGCAAGGGTTTTAGTGCTCAAACTCTTGCAGAAAGACGTAATAAGTTGATTCTTAAAGGCTTATTGAAATGTCCTTTCGGTGAATCTCTCCCTGAGTCGGAGACTTCAAAATCTCCTAAGACTGACTCTAAAAATTGGAGCCATTCGGTACCATCTTCCCCTGAAGTACACAAATCCAAAACTCAAAAATCTCAGGTTCTGACTCCTTCTTCGAAACCAAAATCAAAAGTTCCAAACATTGCATTGACTTCTGCTCCAGCACTGAAACCGATAAAATCTTCTACAGTGCTGTCTGCCATTGAAAGTATCCAGACATCTTCAGTACCAACCATGTCTTCGGCACTGACAACCTCACCCGCACCAGTAGTTGCCACCTCTAATATTTCATTTCCATCTTCACCTGCGAAACTACAGTCTGTTGTGCCAAAGGTCAAGATCCTAAATAACCCCGGAACTAAATACTGTCCTTCCGTAGACCCCTTCTTGGATCAGCAGCTGAGTCTCTTCGTGGAAAGACCTGAATCTCCTTTGGAAATCCACGTCCGTTTCTCCAGGAGTCTATAGGAATTGGATGTAACTAGGTTATTGGATCAGCTCTTGGCAGCCAGACCTCCCTCCCGGAGCCAAAGCTTACTCTCCCAAGAATCCCACGTATATTCCTCCTTCAACCTCTCTGCAGGTCTTGGAGTCCACTGCTTTGGCGCTGCCGGTGCCACCTACTTCAGTACCAGTAGTGGATCTCACCTGTTGTACCAGAGCCTACTCTGTGGCCTTTGGCTCCATCAGAACCATCACATCTATGGGACTGAAATTTGGCTGCTGTCTCTGAGAGCCCTGGAGCGGCTCCGATTTTTTCCATAGCACTATTTATTGCTCGTGGTGCTTTGGTAGATGTTCATCGTGTTTCACTGTTGCAGCCATTACACTTGGGTTATCCTGCTGGCAGGCTACCCGCAGTCGGCCAGAATTCCAAAGTCTTGGTCTGGCGTCTGTTGCTGTCGCCTCTTCCCTGACGTCAGTGCGCCAGGGGTATATAAGATGCAGCCGATGCCATTTTTTTCAGTCTTTCTTGCTGCGTGGTGCCCGAAGCAAAAGCAGTTCGCAAGTGCCGGTCAGCCAACTCCTGAGATTTTCGAAATTGAATTTCAGAACCGAAGTCTTCAATAAAGCTAAGTACCCCGTTGGGGAAACTTTTTCTTGCTCCAGACCGATGTCAGTAAAAAGTTAACAATTGCATTTCTTGTGGGAAGCAAATACCTCATAAGGATTTTCACTCTTGCTGTATCCCTTGCCTAGGCCCTGACCATGACGTTTCTAGTTGTCGGTTTTGTGCTAGGTTCAACCAACGCACTATTAAGCGTCGATTTGATTTTGCATTCCATTATTTTGGCTGAAGGTTTAACTACATAATGCCGTTGGAGGAACCGACGACCGCAATTCATAAAAAATGCAAAGACAAGGAAAAGGACAGGCATCCGAGGTCCAAAACCGACGAAGCCTCTTCTAGGCCAGTCGCCGGTTTGCCGGTTCTCAGTGAGGCGCTTTCGCAGCCCCTGACACCCGCTACCTCAGAGCCACAGGCCACCTCCAACTCCCACGTGGAGACAACTAGGCCTCTGGAAACTCAAGGTATTGGGCCTATGGAAACTATCCCCTCAGATGGGTCCGGAGCCGCTGAGCAGGCATCGGCTTCTGAGGGTGTTTTCAGACCTACACAGCTTACTATCAAGTCAACTACAGCAACCAAGGCAAAGTCTAAAACGCCATTAAAGACAAAGAAACAAGTACAGCATTCTCCTGGACAGTCATCCATGCCTAAGAAACAGATGCTCAAAATGGCCGAAGACCTAATTACTTTGATCAAGGGCTCCCATCCCCCAGGATACAGACTATGAATCCTCTGACCAGGTTTCTATTTCCTCTGATTCCTCTTCAGACCAGGGATACTCTCTTCCTCCCTATGAGGACTCTGATGCTGAAGAATCTGTCCCTTCAGCCTCTCCTCCTGAGGATTACTCTTTTGGGGAAACTTTGCACACCACGAGGGAGCATTTCCATTGGGAGAGCCAGGATTATTCGGAATCAAAGAAAAGGCTCAAGAGATTTTCTTTTATTGCCTCAGCACGGGCCCCTTTCTATACCCCCTGTTTTAGATATAGTTGTTGATATTTTTTTTCTGAATCTAGTTTGTCTCCTGATTCTTTACCCCCAGCTCCAGTCAAGCCAGATAGGTACTGGTCCCAGACTCTCATAAATTTCTTTATAAAAACCCTGCTGCTGACCCAGAAACTATTTCTCAGGGTCCCAAAGGGGTAAAGTCTTCCACTGCAAAAAACCCAGTCCCCTCAGACAGGGATTCCAGAGCACTGGATAGATGGGGGAAAAAAGTTTACACTTCAGCAACGTTAGCATTAAGGGCTTTGAACTGCCAGTTTCACATGCTGAATTACCAACAATACTTAATGTCTTTGTTAAAACAGAAAATGTTTACAAGCTCAGAATGCCCTGACAATAAGGAAATGCAGGATTTATTGCATGCAGCTGAACAAGTGGGAAAACATACTCTGCAATGTGGTTTTGATTCATTAGAGGCTTCTTGCAGAGCCGCAGTTAAAGGATCTGTCATGCGAAGGCATGCTTGGTTAAAAGAACAAAGTTTACCTGATCATGTTAAAGCAAAATTATTGGATGCTCCTTTACAGCATGATACTTTGTTTGGTGTTAAGGCAGAAGAGGTATTAAAGAAAATGGAGGATAAGGCAAAATCAATGCAGATGGTAAAGGATTTCTTACAGGTACAGCCACTTAGATTTAGCAGAAACTGGCCTTCTAAAAATTGGTCCTTTCCAGTGTCAGACATACCTCAGAGGCAGATACAGACGCCCAAGAGGCAGATCTCAGCCCCAAGGCTCTTACAGACCTAGACAGTGGGGTGCTTCAACCCCCAAAGGAGGAGAAGACAAGTCACAACCTTATAGGAAACAGTCCCAATGACTTCCCTTTTCAAATGCCAAGCACTTACCTTTTGGCAGCACCCTTAGGGGGAAAGCTAGCAATTTTCTCACAAAATTGTCACATAATCACCGAGGACAAATGGGTACTGAATATTGTCTCTCAGGGTTACAGGTTCCAATTTCACACCTTACCAAGGTCAAAAGGAATGCCAGACCTGCCACAAAATCTATGGGCAGAGGCACAAAAACAAATTACAGCTCTCATGGATATGAGAGCTATTGAAAAAGTACCACAGCAAGAACAAGGACAAGGATTTTACTCAAGACTTTTCTTGGTTCCCAGTAAGGACAAAGCCTGGAGACCCATACTGGACCGGTCTATTCTAAATACTTTCCTGGATGTTCCGATATTCAAAATGTTGACACTACAGCAACTTCTACCCATGCTGGGCAAGAAGGCTTGGCTTGTTACTTTGGACCTCAAAGAGGCATACCTGCATGTCCCAATCAGACAAAATTGCAGAAGATACCTCAGATTCATAGCTGACACAATGCATTACCAATTCTCTGCACTGCCCTTTGGCTTATCTACTGCGCCCAGGGTCTTCACAAAATGCCTGACACCAGTGATTGCATTTTGCAGACAAAAAGGAATTCAAATATATCCCTACTTGGACGACTGACTTATTCAAGCAGAGAGTAAGGACATTCTACTAAAGCATCTGGCGTTTGTAAAAAGATTACTGATTGGCCTAGGGTACACAGTAAACGAAAAGAAATCAAAACTAGTACCCTCTCAAGAGATAATATTCCTGGGTACAAGCTTAAATACAACTGCCCAGATGGCTTATCTCACGCCAGACAAGCAAAGGCAACTGACGCATTACTTTCAAATGATGGCAAGAAAAACCCAGCTACCTGCAAGAAAAATTCTGCATGCTTTGGAGTTCATGGCATCCTGCATCCTGCTAATTCCATATGCAAGACTGCATATGAGGAAGTTACAATGGTATCTAAAAAGTGTTTGGACTCAGCATTGCCACAGCCTGGAAGCAATAGTAACTCTTATTCCCTGCCTGGAAGCAATAGTAACTCTTATTCCCTGCCTGCAACAGGAGTTTTGATGGTGGACACTGACATGTCACCACAACAAGGGACAGCCTTTCACTTTACCCACAGCCAGGCAGACATTAACAACAGATGCATCGGATTACGCCTGGGGGGGCACACATGGCAGGAAAATGTATTCAGGGCAAGTGGTCTGCAGACCAAATGCATCTTCACATCAATCAAAAAAGACATGCTAGCTGTACAGAATGCCCTAACAGCTTTCAAGGACCTTCTGCATCCAGGACAACTATTACTAAAGACAGACAACACTACAGATGTTCATCGTGCATACAGCTGCAGTCATAACAGATGGGTTCTCCTGCCGTCAGGCGGGTCCTCGGTCGGCCGAATTCCAAAGTCTAGGTCCGGCGTCGGTTGTCGTCGCTTCTTCCCTGACGTTAGTGCAACAGGGGTATAAAGGAACCAGCCGACGCCATTTTCTTCAGTCTTTCTTGCCATGTGGTGCCCGAAGCAGAAGCAGTTCGCAAGTGCCGGTCGGCCAGCTCCTGAGATTACGAAAATTTGGAAACCGAAGTCTTCTTAAAAGCTAAGTACCCCGTTGGGGAACCTTTTCTTGCCTCAGACCGATGTCAGACAAAGTTAATAATTGTATTTCTTGTGGGAAGCAAATACCGCATAAGGATTTCCATTCCCTCTGTATACCTTGTTTAGGCCCAGACCACGAAGTCTCGGCCTGTCGCTTTTGTGCTACATTCAACCAACGCACTATTAAGCGTTGGGCGGAGTTCGCCCAGCATTATTTTGGAAAAGCATTTAACTATGCTATGTCGTCGGATACTCCGACTCCCGTTTTGTCTAAAAAAACGCAAAGACAAGGACCAACACGCGAGGTCCGCAGCCTCTACCGACACCACGCCAAAGCCGACTACACGTGGTCTGGTTCTCAGTGAGGAGCCTACGCAGCCCCTGCCTACCGACGACCTGTCTTTGACGGTGTCTCCTGTGCCCGAGGTCGCAGGCTCCTCGGCCCACACCCCGACTACAGATACCGAAGCCACTCTTGGCATTGAAACTCAGAATGTGGACAGGTCCACCTCCACTCAAGGTGTCTTCAGACCTTCCTCTTCTTTCTCCATCAAGGCTTTCACAAAGTCTAAAGCAACCATGCACTCTGAGACCAGCTTCACAGGGCCCACCTCCAGGCCCCATGCCTAAGAAACAGATGCTTAAAATGGCTGAGGATTTCATTACTCTTATCAGAGGTTCTCAGCCCCCTCCGGACAAAAGGCCTAGAGTGGAGGAAGATTCCCCCTCCTCTGATCAGGGCTTCATTATTTCAGAGCACTCTGATGATCATGAACATTCTTACTCCCCTTTTGAAGACTCTGATGCGGAGGAGTCCATCCCTTCTGTATCCCCCCCTGAGGATTACTCATTTGGGGAAACTTTGCATACCTTAAGGGAACACTTCCACTGGGAAGGCCAGGATTATTCTGATTCCAAGAAAAGGCTCAGGGAATTTCTCTTGCTTCCTCAGCACAGGCCTCTGGCTATACCTCCTGTCTTGGACATCCTAGATGATGTTTACTCGGAGGCCTGCCTTAACCTGGACTCTCTACCTCCAGCTCCAGTTAAGCCTGACAGGTACTACAGGGTCCCTGACTCACACCAATTTCTATACAAAAGCCATGCTGCTGACCCAGAAACCATCTCACTGGGCCCCAAGGGAGTTAAGGCCTCCATTGCTAAAAATCCTTTGCCTTCCGAGAGAGATTCCAGATCCTCAGAAAGGTGGGGAAAAAAGGTATATACCTCTGCTACCTTATCCATGAGGGCCTTAAACTGTCAGTTTCACATGCTAAAATATCAACAGTTTTTGTTATCACAGTTGAAAAGTAAAATGTCACTGCCTGAACAACCTGACTTGAAGGAGTTACAGGATTTGATGCATAGTGCAGAACAAGTGGGTAAGCATACCTTACAATGTGGTTTTGATGCTGTAGAGGCCTCATGTAGAGCTGCAGTTATAGGATCAGTCATACGTAGGCATGCCTGGCTCAAGGAACAAGCCCTGCCTGATCATGTCAAAGCTAAATTACTAGACGCCCCTCTTCAAAAGGATGTACTATTTGGTGCTAATGCTGAGGAGGTATTAAGGAAAATGGAGGAAAAGGCTAAATCAATGCAAACAGTGAAAGAATTTCTACAGGTTCAACCCCCACGTTTTTAGAAATTGGCCTTCCAAAAACTGGTCCTTTCCTGCCGCAGACAGACCCCAAAGAGGCAGATACAGGCGGCCGAGGGCAATCCCAAGGATCGTATAGAGGCAGACAATGGCAAGCTCCTACACAAAGAGGTGGTGAGGACAACTCGCAATCTTTCAGAAAGCAAACACAATGACTTTCCCCTTTGCATGCCAACCATGTCTCAAATGGCAGCCCCCTTAGGAGGAAAGCTGGCATTATTTTCAAAAAATTGGCATATTGTCACAAAGGACAAATGGATCCTGGACATTATAAACAGAGGCTACAAATTCCATTTTCACACCCTTCCAAAAATGAGAGGCATGCCAAACCTGCCACACAATCAAAGGGCAGAGGCACAAGGGCAAATTACAGATCTCATAAACATGAAGGCTCTTCAAGAGGTACCTACGCACGAACAAGGTCAAGGTTTTTATTCCAGGCTATTTTTGGTGCCAAGGAAGGGAAAAGATTGGAGACCTATTTTGGATCTATCCATCCTAAACACATTTCTACTCATACCAAAATTCAAGATGCTCACTCTACTGCAGCTTCTTCCCATGCTGGGCAAGGAGTCTTGGCTGGTAACATTGGACCTCAAGGAGGCATACCTGCATGTCCCAATCAGACAAAATTGCAGAAGATACCTCAGATTTCTTGCAGGTTCAACTCATTATCGATTCTCTGCATTGCCCTTTGGCTTATCTACTGCGCCCAGAGTATTCACGAAATGCCTGGCATCAGTAATTGCCTACTGCAGACTTCAAGGGATACAAATATATCCCTATTTGGACGACTGCCTGATCCAAGCGGACAGCAAGCACATTCTTCTGAAACATCTGGCTTATGTAATAATGTTATTGAACTCTCTCTGATACACAGTCAACAAAAATAAATCAAGGCTAATACCCTCTCGGAAGATAATTTTCCTGGGTGCCAATTTGGACACAAACACCCAGATGGCTTACCTCACACCAGAGAAGCAGGGGCAACTAATTCAATACTTCAGAACACTAGCAAATTGCACCAGGCTGACTGCAAGGAAAATCCTGCAGGCTCTGGGATTCATGGCATCTTGCATCTTACTAATCCCATGTGCAAAGCTGCATATGAGGAAACTACAGTGGTACCTGAAAAATGTATGGTCTCAACACAGTCACAGTTTGGAAACAATAATACCACTAATTCCATGTCTGCAAAAGGAATTTCTGTGGTGGGCTCAAGCATGTCAAACAAACACAGGTCTTCCATTCAGCAAGCCTCAAGCAAATCAAGTCATCACAACAGACGCCTCGGACTACGCCTGGGGGGCGCACATGACAGATTGGTGCATTCAGGGCAGATGGTCCCAAAAAGAAAAGCACCTCCACATCAATCAAAAAGAAATGCTAGCAGTAATAAATGCTATTACAGCTTTCAAGGACCTTCTACAACCAGGTCAGCTACTGATAAGAACGGACAACACCACAGTTATGTGGTACATAAACAGGGAGGAACACATTCTTACCCCCTATGCAGACTGGCCATGTCTCTTTGGAACATGGCCATGGACTTACAAATGGAACTACAAGCACAGTACTTGCCAGGCAAGGAAAACACGCTGGCAGACAACCTAAGCAGGAATATGACAGATCCACACGAATGGAAGTTGCATCCAAAAGTTTTTACAGAAATAATCCAAGAATGGGGCAGGCCAGACATAGATCTCTTTGCCTCCCACAAAAATCATCAAGTGACAAAATTCTGCTCAAGGATCTTCCATCCAAAGGCCTGGAGAGTGGACGCTCTCTCTTTCAGTTGGACATCAATGACAGTTTATGCCTTCCCACCTCTTCCTTTGCTACCCAAAGTTCTACTGAATACCAGAGCAGACAGACCAAAGATGATCCTCATTGCTCCGGACTGGCCAAGGCAACACTGGTACCCACTCCTGAGGAGCCTGACACATTCCCCACCATGGACCCTGCCTCTAATGCGTCTTATTCTGACTCAGCACAGCTTCAAAACTCTCCACAGTCAGCTAAAAACACTCAATCTAGCCGCATGGAAGATTCCTTAGCATCACAGCAGGCCCTACTCTCCAAGGAGGTGCAGGATGTCATTTTGGAGGCCAGAAGGCCATCAACTAGAAAAGCTTACTCCGCAAAATGGAAACGTTTTTGTGTCTGGAATGAGAAAAAGGGCCAGGACCCTGGAAAACTGAATTTACCTCAAATACTACAATATTTGGCTGAACTGCTAAGCAGTGGACTTTCTTTCTCCTCCATCAAAATCCATGCCTCAGCTATTTCTGCAGAATACAACACTGATCCACCTTTATTCTCTCACCCTCTCTTAAGACAGTTCCTCAGAGGGGCTAAGAATTTCGACCCCCAAGGAAACAACCAATACCTGCTTGGGACCTTAATTTCATTCCGGAAAAACTGACCTTGCCTCCTTTTGAGCCAGCTGCCTCATCAGATTTGCAATATTTGTCCTGGAAAACAGCTTTCCTTCTGGCTATCGCCTCAGCTCGTAGAGTTTCAGAACTACAGGCTCTCATGGCTGTCCAGCCTTTTATCATCTTCCATCAGGACAGAGTTTCTTTATGAACCAACCCGTCCTTTATGCCTAAAGTGGTATCCAGGGTAGCTTTAAATCAGGCCATACATTTACCTACTTTTTATCCTAATCCTCAAAACAAAGGGAGATTACTACATTCCTTGGACATCCACAGACAACTGTGTTATTATTTGGACAGAACAAAGCCTTTCAGAAAATCAGAACAGCTCTTTGTGGCCTATGCGGTAGGAGCTCAGGGAAAGCCAATTTCCAAACAGACAATCTCAAAATGGATAGCCCACTGCATACGCTTTTGCTATTCCTTTCATGGCAAAACTGTACCTACAGGCATTAGAACTCATTCCACCAGGGCCACAGCCACCTCTGCAGCCTTCCTCAGAGGAGTTCCTACCAAGGATATTTTGGAAGCAGCCACTTGGAGTTCTGTGCATACCTTCTCCAAGCACTACAACCTACCATTATACTCCAAATCTAGAGCAGGCTTTGCCACTGCAGTCTCGCAGGGCATTTTGGCTCCTCCTAGTTCCACCTAGTGCCTACCACCCCTTTCTTAGCTTTGGGATTCTACCCATCTGTTATGACTGCAGCTGTATGCACGGTGAACATAGTACAGTTTTGTACCTACCATAAATGTAGATGTTCGAGTGCTAATACAGCTGCAGTCCAGGTTTCCCTCCCTCCTTCCCCTCTAGGGGTATTCTTTTATGGTGTATTTGCTTGCAACTACTGTTTTTTGATTATATTGCATTGCATTATTACATAATTTTATGTATTGCCTTCCTTCTGGGGGCACCTGACATCTGGGGCAAGAAAAACTGAAGAAAATGGCATCGGCTGGATGTTCTTCGTGTTTCACTGTTGCAGTCATAACTGTTGGGTGATCCTGCCAGCAGGCAGCCCGAGGTCGGCCAGAATCACAAAGTCTGGGTCCGGCGTCAGCTGCACAAGCTAGTACCCTGACGTCAGTACGCTCTGGTACATAGCCCTCAGCCGACGCCATCTTCTCCAGTCTTTCTTGCCGTGCAGTGGAAAGCAGCTCGCAAGTCGTTGGTTGGCGATTTTCGATCTACGTATTTGATTGCTGTCGGTCGAAGTTCTTACTTCTCTTCTCAAAGCTAAGTACCCCGTTGGGGAATCTTTTTCTTGTTCCTCCGATGTCAGAAAAAGTTAATAATTGTATAGCGTGTGGAAAACAGATACCTCATAAAGATTTCCACTCTTGCTGTCTACCTTGCTTAGGCCCTGACCACGACGTTTCTTGTTGTCGGTTCTGTGCCAGGTTCAATTTTCGCACTATTAAGCGTCGGTACGACTGGGCTTTAAATTACTTTGGCAGACGCTTCAATTATAGAATGTCGTCGGATTCTACTGGAATTCAAAAGAAGCGCAAAGACAAGGACAGGCCTCCGAGGTCCAAACAGGATTCATCGCAGCTGGAGCCAGCGTCCGGTTCGGCTGTCGTCAGTGAGACACTTTTGCAGCCCCTGTCGTCCGCCACTTCTGAACCGATGGCCGATACGGACTCCCATGGGGAGCCATCAAGGCCTATTGTTTATCTGCTGCAGGACCTTCGGACGTCGCTCCCTTAGATGGGTCCGGAACCGCTGTGCAGGTACCGGCTTCTGAGGGGGTATTCAGGCCTACTCACATCACCATTTCAAAGACAAAGGCAAAGTCCAAGACTCCAGTTAAACCTAAAGTTTCTGCTCCAGCTACTTCTGAAGCTACTCCCAAGACACAGAAGCAATTGCTAAGGATGGCTGAAGATTTGCTTACAATGATTAGGGGTTCTCACTCCCTTCCAGAGAAAAGGCCTCGACGGGATGTTCCTTTGGATTCCTCTGACCAGGCTTCTGTATCTTCTGTTTCTTCCTCTGATCAGGAATATTCCTTTCCTCCTTATGAGGATTCGGATGCAGAGGATTCCCTGCCCTCTGCTTCTCCGCCTGAGGATTTCTTTTTTGGGGAGACCTTACATGAGATGAGGGAACATTTTCATTGGGAAGGTCAGGATTATTCTGCTTCCAAGAAGAGGCTTAGGGAATTTCTTCTTCTTCCTCAACACAGGCCTTTAGCTATTCCTCCTGTTCTTGATATTGTGGATGATGCCTTTTCTGAGGCGAATTTGAATCCTGATTCCATGCCCCCTGCTCCTTCTAAGCCTGATAGATTTTACAGGGTCCCTGATTCTCATTTATTCTTATTCAAGAACCCTTCTGCGGATCCTGAAACTATTTCTCAGGGTTCTAAGGCTGGTAAGGTTGCTTCTTCCAAAAATCCTATTCCCTCCGAGAAGGATTCTCGCCTTAGACAGGTGGGGTAAAAGGTATATACTTCTGCTACCCTTGCTATTAGGGCTTTAAATTGCCAGTTTCATATGTTTAAGTATCAGCAATTTCTTTTGTCTGTTTTGAAGCAAAAGCTTGCTACCTTTCTGGCATGTGCAGAGGATAAGGAATTGCAGGATGTATTGCATGCAAATGAACAAGTGAACAAGCATAGTTTGCATTGTGGTTTTGATGCTTTGGAAGCTTCTTGCAGGGCCGCAGCCTCTGGTACTGTTATTAGGAGACATGCCTGGCCGTTCGGAACAAAGTTTGCGGAACAGGTTAAGGCTAAACTTTTAGATGCCCCTGTTCAGCATGATGTTTTATTTGGATCCAAGGCTGAAGAGGTTATTAAAAAGATGGAAGAAAAGGCAAAATCTATGCAGACTGTGAAAGATTTCTTACAAGTTCAGCCTCCTAGATTTTCCAGGAATTGGCCCTCCAAAAATTGGTCCTTTCCCACGCCTGACAGGCCTCAAAGGGGAAGATATAGACGCTCCAGAGGTCGTGGTCAAGCTCAAGCCTCTTACAGATCCAGACAATGGACTGCTTCTTCACCTAGAAGGGGAGAAGACAGATCCCAATCTCAAAAGAAGCAGACTCAATGACTCTCGGTTGGGCTTCAGGACCCCTTACCTGGATGCCCCTCTCGAGG
Source organism: Protopterus annectens (assembly GCF_019279795.1). Taxonomy (NCBI): domain Eukaryota; kingdom Metazoa; phylum Chordata; order Ceratodontiformes; family Protopteridae; genus Protopterus; species Protopterus annectens. The sequence continues at coordinate 434,634,954 of NC_056728.1, forward strand.
AAAGCTTTCTTTTACAGAAATTGGACTCATATTACCCAGGACAAATGGGTATTGGACGTGATTTTAAGAGGCTACAAGTTCCATTTTCATACTCTGCCAAGGGTTATCGGTTGGCCAGATCTGCCAAAACATCAGTGGGCAGAGGCCTTAAATCAAGTGGATGCTCTACTGGCCATGAGAGCCATAGAGCCTGTTCCTCTCTCAGAAATAGAAAAAGGCTTTTACTCAAGACTATTTCTGGTTCCAAGAAAACAAAACTCATGGAGACCTATTCTGGACCTTTCAGTGTTAAACACCTTTTTGGAAATTCCAAAATTCAAAATGCTTACTCTACAACAACTGCTTCCAGTACTCTCCTAGGACGCTTGGATGGTGACATTGGACCTAAAGGAGGCCTACTTACACATTCCCATCAGGCAGGAACGCAGGAAATTCCTCAGATTCAAAGCAGGCTCGAGGCACTTTCAATTCTCTGTACTGCCCTTTGGTTTATCTACTGCGCCCAGGGTTTTTACCAAGTGCCTGGCCCCAGTAGTGGCTTATTGCAGACTTCAGGGATTCAGATTTACCCTATTTGGACGACTGCCTTATCCAGGCAGACAGCAAGGACCTTTTACTTCAACATCTGGATTTTGTTCAACGTCTCTTCCTCCTCCTGGGATTTTCAGTGAACATAAAAAAGTCCCAATTGATTCCTTCTCAACAAATGATATTTTTGGGAGCCCTAAATACAACCTTACAAAGGGCTTTCCTTACTCCAGAAAAACAAATACAGCTGGCTTCAATTTTCAAAACCTTGGCAACCTTAACTCAGCTCACTGCAAGGAAATTCCTGCAGGCACTGGGCTATATGGCTTCATGCATTCTGTTAATTCCAAATGCAAGGCTTCATATGAGAAAGCTTCAATGGTACCTGAAAAGTGTATGGTCACAGCATTACCAAGATCTGGACACTTTGATTCCTCTGATCCCCTGCCTCCAGAAGGAGTTCCTTTGGTGGTCCAGGGTGTGCTTTAAACGAAGGGAAGCCTTTTCGTCTACCTCAACCTTCTCAAATCATAACCACGGACGCCTCGGATTATGCTTGGGGAGCACATTTTCTAAACAGTTGCCAGCAGGGGACCTGGACAAAGAATCACCTTCACTGGCACATCAATCTGAAGGAAATGTTGGCAGTTCAAAATGCTCTTCTAGCCTTCAAGACCCTTTTGCAACCAGGGCCTCTTCTAATTCGTACAGACAACACCACAGTCATGTGGTACATAAACAAGCAGGGGGGCTCTCATTCATACCCCCTTTGCAGACTAGCTATGGCTTTATGGGACATAGCTCTAAGTCTGAATCTGCATCTTCAGGCTCAATTCATTCCAGGAAAGCAGAATCTCTTAGCAGACAGCCTAAGCAGAAACATTTTGGATCCTCACGAATGGATGCTAGACACCAACTTATTCAACAGGATAACTGCAGTTTGGGGGTGTCCCCAGATAGATCTGTTTGCATCCCATCTCAATCATCAGCTGCCTCTCTTTTGCACCAGGTCCTTCCACAAAACAGCTTGGAAAGTGGATGCCCTGTCATTCAGTTGGAGGAACCTTTCGGGATATGCCTTCCCTCCTCTTCCTCTTCTTCCCCTGATATTACTGAAGATAAAACAGGACAAGCCCAAGTTCATCATCTTGATTGCTCCAAATTGGCCTCAACAGTTTTGGTATCCAACCTTATAACATCTGTGCTTGGAACCTCCTTGGATCCTTCCTCTGTACCCTTCTCTTCTGTCCCAGCATCAGGGTCAGATGCTACACCCTCATCTCAAGACCCTTTGCCTGGCAGCTTGGCTCTTCAAGGAACTTTCTTCTAAGCTCCCCAAACAAGTTTTGGATGTTCTTCTAGAAGCCAGACGGCCTAGCACTAGGAAATCCTATGCCTCTAAATGGAAAAGGTTTTGTATTTGGATGCAGGACCGTGGCTCTAACCCTTTTGTGCCTGATCTCTCGTCTATTTTGCTTTACCTTTCAGACCTTTTGTCTAAAGGCCTTTCCTTTTCTTCCATTAAGATTCATGCTTCTGCTATATCTGCTCATTTTTATACTGACCCTCCTGTTTTTTCTCATCCATTGGTGAGACAATTCTTGAGAGGAGCTAAGAATTTGAGTCCTCCTAGGACCCCTCCTGTCCCTGCCTGGGATCTTAACTATGTTTTGGAAAAGCTCACTATGCCTCCTTTTGAGCCTGCTGCGGCTTCTGATATTACATTTTTATCCTGGAAGACAGTTCTTTTGTTAGCATTGACTTCTGCCAGAAGGGTTTGAGAGTTGCAAGCTCTTATGGCTGTGGAGCCATACCTAATTTTCCATCTTGACAGAGTATCCTTGAGGACCAATCCTACTTTCATGCCTAAGGTGATTTCGAAAGTTGCTTTAAATCAGACAATTCACCTTCCTACCTTCTTTCCTAATCCTCAAAATAAAGGGGAAAGGATTTTGCATTCATTGGACGTACACAGACAGTTACGATTTTACTTGGACAAGACTAAAGAGTTCAGAAAATCTAACCAATTGTTTGTTTCTTTTGCCTCCAGTTCTCTTGGAAAGGCTATTTCCAAACAAACTATTTCCAAATGGATTGCCTATGGAATAAGATTTTGTTACACTCATCATGGGAAACAGTTTCCAGGTACTGTGAGAAGTCATTCTACTAGAGCAGCTGCCACTTCTACTGCTTTTCTCAGAGGAGTCCCTACCAAGGATATCTTGGAAGCTGCCACTTGGAGTTCTGTGCATACCTTTTCCAAGCACTACAATCTCCCTTTGTATTCTAAGACCAGGGCAGGTTTTGCCTCTGCTGTTTTGCAGGACCTTCTTGCTGCCCCTTCTTCTATCTAAGCCTCCTCCCTTTCTTCACTGCTTTGGGATTCCACCCTACAGTTATGACTGCAACAGTGAAACACGAAGAACATAGTACAGTTGTGTACACCTACCATAAATGTAGATGTTCGAGTGTCTTCACTGTTGCAGTCGTGTTTCCTCCCTCCTATCCCCTCTTTTTTCACTTTATGGTGTGTTTGTGTTTCCTTGTGGGACTCATTTTTTGTTTATTGGGGATTTCTGACATCTGGGGCAAGAAAGGCTGGAGAAGATGGCGTTGGCTGAGGGCTATGTACCAGAGCTTACTGACGTCAGGGTACTAGCTTGTGCAGCTGACGCCGGACCCAGACTTTGTGATTCTGGCCGACCTTGGGCTGCCTGCTGGCAGGATCACCCTACAGTTATGACTGCAACAGTGAAGACACTCGAACATCTACATTTATGGTAGCTGTACACAACTGTACTTTCCTTTATACCCCTGTCGCACTGGCGTCAGGGAAGAAGCGACGACAACCAACGCCGGACCTAGACTTTGGAATTCGGCCGACCGAGGACCCGCCTGACGGCAGGAGAACCCATCTGTTATGACTGCAGCTGTATTAGCACTCGAACATCTACATTTATGGTAGGTACAAAACTGTACTTTATGTGGTACATAAACAAGCAAGGGGGCATGCACTCATATTCCCTCTGCAGGCAAGCCATGACTTTGTGGAACACAGCACTGACCTATCAAGTTCATCTGCAAGCACAATTCCTACCAGGAAAGAAAAATACTCTGGCAGACGATCTAAGCAGAAACCTCATGGATCCTCACAAGTGGAAACTAAATCCACAGGTCTTCAGCATGATAACAAAGAAATGGGGATGCCCGGACATAGATCTTTTTGCCTCCCCTCTCAACTGCCAAGTACAGAAATTCTGCACAAGGACTTACCACCCACAAGCTTGGAAAGTGGATGCTCTCTCATTCAGCTGGAGAACCCTAAATGTTTATGCCTTCCCACCACTGCCTCTCCTTTCCAAGGTGCTCCTAAAAGTCAGACAAGAGAGGCCAAAAATTATCCTGATTGCCCCAGACTGTCCACGCCAGCACTGGTACCCAATCTTAAAGAATTTGGCTCAAGGCCCAGCCTGAACTTTACCTCAAATACCTCAACTTCTGACTCAACAAAGCAATCAGATCCTGCATAGCCAACTCAGAACCTTAAATCTGGCTGCATGGCAGATAACATAGCCTCTCAGACCACACCTCTCTCTAAAGCTGTTATGGATGTCATTCTGGAGGCCAGGAGGCCCAGCACCAGGAAATCTTATGCAGACAAATGGAAGAGATTCTGCGCCTGGAACCAGGCACAAGGCTTTGACCCACTTGTACCAAATATCCCTCAGATTTTACAATACCTGACTGAGATGCTGGACAAAGGCCTATCCTTTTCATCAGTTAAGATCCATGCCTCCGCCATTTCAGCTCATTATAACATGGAACCTCCTATTTTCTCTCACCCATTACTAAGGCAGTACCTCAGAGGGGCTAAAAGCATAAGACCGCCCCAGAGAGCACCAATACCTACTTGGGACCTCAATTTTGTCTTGGAAAAACTCACTTTACCTCCTTTTGAGCCAGCCAATACAGCTGATATAAAATTTTTATCATGGAAAAGTACTCTGCTCCTAGCAATAACTTCAGCATGAAGAGTCTCAGAGCTACAGGCATTAATGTCAGTGGAATCTTTTATCATTTTTCATCAAGACAGGGTTTTTCCTAAGGACAAACCCAACATTTATGCCAAAGGTGGTATCCAGTGTGGCTCATAACCAAACCATTCATTTGCCAACATTTTATCCAAATCTCTGGAATAAAGGGGAGAGACTTCTGCACTCTTTGGACATACACAGACAGTTACGCTTCTACTTGGACAAAACAAAAGCTTTCAGAAAAACTGAGCAACTGTTTATAGCATATGCCGCAGGATCACAAGGAAAGGCTATCTCAAAGCAGACTATTTCAAAGTGGGTAGGACACTGTATTCGTTTCTGCTATGCACAACATGGGAAGTCAGTGCCTAACAACATTAGGTCACATTCTACCAGGGCAGCAGCCACTTCAGCAGCCTTCCTCAGAGGAGTACCAACCAAGGATATTTTGGAAGCTGCAACTTGGAGTTCAGTACACACCTTTACCCAAGCATTACCACTTGCCTCTTTACTCTAAATCCAGAGCAGGCTTCACCACTGCAGTTCTGCCGGGCCTCATAACCACTCCTAATCCTATTTAGACCCAGCCACCCTACCTCAGCTTTGGGATTCAACCCAAGTGTAATGACTGCAACAGTGAAACACGATGAACATAGTACAGTTGTGTACCTACCATAAATGTAGATGTTCGAGTGTATTCACTGTTGCAGTCCAGGTTACCCACCCTCCATCCCCACATTCTTTGCTGGGACTTATCTATACCTTTCTATCCTATACAACCTATGTGGTGTATTTGCTTGTAGATGAAGGTATTGTTTTTATTTTGCTGTATGTTTTTATTAGCACTATGTATTGCCTACCTATTTGGGGGCACCTGACATCTGGGGCAAGAAAAACTGAAGAAAATGGCGTCGGCTGCATCTTATATACCCCGGCGCACTGACGTCAGGGAAGAGGCGACAGCAACCAACACCGGACCAATACTTTGGAATTCTGGCCGACTGCGGGTAGCCTGCCAGCAGGATAACCCAAGTGTAATGACTGCAACAGTGAATACACTCAAACATCTACATTTATGGTAGGTACACAACTGTACTTTTCAAGTCTTCTCTTGGCTCCTACTCTGGGGGTGTGGGTCATCGGAGTGGGGTGTGACCCTGGTTCTGGGTTCCATGCCTTCCAGATTATTGAGAGAGCTCTAGCCTCAGCATGCTCTCAGATGGTACCATTCCTGTCATAGTGCCATATTTTTGTTCCCTCTGGTTCTCAGCTGCCGCAATCTGCTTCTTAGGGACAGTGGGCACAAGAGCAGCAAGATACCCTAGTGCAGGATCCCCTCTCTTAGGAGTCCTCCTCAGATCTTCCCCCTGAGGAGCCACCCCATAAAAGAATCATGCAAGAGGAAGCACTTGGATTTTCCAGAGGAATCAGTCACTGAGGATGCAGATTACTATGAAGATGAGGGTCCCCATGGTCACCCCCTGAAGATGTCTCCTTTGGAGACATCCTGGAGATTTTAAAACAGAGGGGTGATTGGAAGCCCTCAAACCCATCCTCTGAGGAATTTGTTTTCTTGCAAGTTTTTCATGTCAAGCTGTCTACTTCTTGGGTGACCCCGGTTGCTGATTAACTAATTATACAGCATGCGTGGAAGTCTCCTGACGGCATAGAGCCTGTTCCCCGGAGACCGGACAAAATTCTTTCAGCCCCATTAGTCTAAGGATTTAGCAGTGGATGCCATGGTGGTGGCGGCAGCCACAAAAAAGGAACTCACCCAAGAGAGTTCATCTGTCCATCCTCCCAACCGAGATTCCTGGATGATGGACAGATTTGGGAAACAGGTCTTTGCTTCATCGACTTTTAACTATTTGGTCCTTGAATTTTTTAGCGCACTTCACTAGACTCCAAAGGGATCTGATAACTAAGCTGTGTCCGATACACTGGCAGGAGCAGTGTCTGACCAGGTTCGAGATAAAGTTGGCTCTCAGCTTGCCACCCTGGAGTCCATCTGTAATTCGTTTATGCGGCTTATTGCACATGCAGTTGAAGGGAAGTTTAGGGCAGCGGGTACAGGCGTTGCCATTAGGCGGCACACCTGGATGTGCTTGTGTGATTTTTGGACCTCTTTAAGTCTTCCTTTGTCGATGCTCCGGTAGACGCTACTTTATTTGGCCCAATGGTTAGAGACATGTTAGCCAGGTGTGAGAAGGACGGAAAGACCCTTTCTACTGTGGGCATGTGTTTTTCCCTCTGCAATGAATGTACTCTAGAACTCAGAGGAGTGGAAAGATGTGGTTAAAGAAGACCCAAGGGCCTTTTCAGGATGCACATTGCGAGCCCCCCCCCCCCCCCCGAGGCAGAGGGGGGAACTCATTTGGAAACACCCCCCCCCCCTCCATGCCTTAGGGGGTCTATGCAACCAGAGCTCCAGAAATTCCTTTTCTGGACAACCCTGCCAGTGCTCCTGAGCAGCAGCCCAATTGCTTACCTCTGAAAGCAGTTGGTGGAAGATTTTCTCTGCACCACTCAGCCTGGCTCACAATAACATCAGATTTCTGGGTACAGACGATCACCAGAGGTTACCACATTCCCTTCAGTCAGTTTCTTAAACCACAAAGACGAATCCCCAATGTTCCACCCAGTCAGAGGGATATAACAGCATTAGACATTCAAAAGCTGCTTCAAAAAAGTAGTCCAAGCTGTCGCACCAGACCAGATAGGATCTGGATTCTACTAGAGATTCTTTTTAGTGCTAAAAAAGACAGGGGACTGGAGGTCAATCATGGGATCTCAGTGTACTGAACAAATTTGTACAGCAAACAAAATTGTGGATAGTTACGGTTCAACCTATCCTTCCTTTACTAGAAAAGGATGATTGGATGTACTCTATAGATCTTCAAGATTAGTATTGCCACATAAAGATGGACAAATGCTCCAGAAGATATCTCCACTTCAGGATATCTCCACTTCCAGCTAGGAACCAGTCATTACCAATTTCAAGCACTGCCCTTAAATCTCACCACAGCCCCCAGGGTGTTCACCAAATACATGGCAGTTATAGCAGCTCATTTAAGGCTACAGGGATTCTGTGTGTTTCCATAGCTAGATGACTGGCTCTTCACTGCCTCCACCAGGCATCTACTACTTTGTGCCATAGACTCTGTTCTACACCGTGCCGAATTCTTAGGCATTTCAGTCAACAAAGAAAAATCACAACTATTTCCCACACAGGACCTGGAATTCATCGGAGCAAAACTAAATACAAATTTCTGCATGGCCTGCTTTCCTCATTACAGATTGTTAAAAGTTGAGGTTGCAACTTTGTGATTCTCTCTCAAGACAAAGTTCCTTCTTGTCTGGTTCTATAACTTCTCAGATCCATGGCAGCAACAATCACTTTAGTGCCCCTGGCGAGGTACCACATGAGGCTGCTGGCATCACAATGGTCACTTTTAACTCACCCCATGTGTCATCCAATCCGAATAACAAACCGCTGCAAGAAGGCTTTATGTTGGTGGATGAAGCTAGAAGAAAATTTATGGAGTTATCCCTTCTTCCCCTCTCAACCCAAGACCATAGTGACCACGGACACTTCACTGATAGGGTAGGGGGGGCATTTTCAGGGAAAGACCGCCCAAGGTGCTTGGTTCTCTCAGGAGGCCAATCTGCACTTCAGTGTCCTAGAACTGAGGGCAGTGCTTTTAGCATTGCAAACATTCCAGTCTGCCCTTCCTTTAGGGACAATTGCTATTCAGTCAGACAACATGTCAGTAGTCTGGTACATCAACAAACAGGCGGGAACCCAGATCCTACCTTCTATGTCAGGAAGCCCTAAGAGTTTGGCAGTGGGCAGTCGCCTCCAACCACTTTTTAATAGCAACGCATATTCTGGGGAATTCCGACGTGATTGCGGACAAACTAAGCAGGTGTAGCCTTCTACCTCACAAGTGGTGTCTCAATCCTTATGTAGTGATGAGAATTTTCCTTCAGTGGGGGTCAACCTTGCTGCGACCTGTTCGCCTCTGCCATGAACCACAAATGCAGCAGATACTTTGCCCTATTCCCTCCCTTGTGGGGAGTCCCCGAGATGCGCTTCTTCACAGTTGGCCCCTGGGACTTTTGTATGCCTTCCCACCAATCTCTCTCATTCCCCAATTTCTGTGGAGACCCCAATGCTTGAGTAGCAAAGTGATTCTCATTTCCCCTTATTACCCCGTCAAGTCTGGTTTTCCTTCTCTGACCTCACCTGGTTCAACCCCCATGGACTCTGGATCCAACTCTGGACCTGTTATCTCAGCCTCAAGGCGTGGTCCATCCCAACCTTCAACATTTCAAGCCAACAGCTTGGTTTCTCCACTTCCAGTAATTGCCAGGCGAAACAATTTGTCCTTCCCAGTGCAAAAGATACTTCTGGCTTCTCATAAACTGTCCACCAGAAAAATTTATCTTGGCAAATAGAAAATATTTTCTGTTTGGTCAGATACAAACGGCTTTGATCCTTTCTCAGCTCCAGTCGATAAGGTGTTAGAATATTTAGCCACCTTATTTCATTTAGGAGCCTCAACTTCTACCATTAGAGTTCATATAGCTGCCATTTCAAATTTCCATAACGTTTTTGATGATCATTCTTTGATGTCTTGCCAACTTTGTAAAATTTTTCTTAAGGGCACTCAACATTTGAAGTCACCTTTCAAAGATCCTATAACGCCTTGGGATTTAACCTTAGTCTTGCAGTGCTTAGTTAATAAGCCCTTGGAGCCAGCAGCCACGTGTGACCTCAAGTATTTATCTTGGAAAAGACCCTCTTCCTTGTAGCTATCATGTCTGCTAGGAGAATTTCAGAGATGTTCTTCATGTTTCACTGTTGCAGTCATTACATTTGGGTAATCTGCTGGCAGGTTGCCCTCAGTTGGCCTGATTAACAAAGTCTTGGGTCCGGCATCGTTTGCTGTCCCTTCTTCCATGACGTCAGGTCATCAGGGGTATAAAACATGCAGCAGACGCCATTTTAATCTGTCTTTCTTGTCGCGCGGTGCCCGAAGCACAAGCAGTTCGCAAGTGCCGGTCGGCCGACTCCTGAAATTTTCGTTTTCGAGTTTCAGAACTGAAATATTCAACTAAAAGCTAAGTACCCCGTTGGGGAAAATTTTTCTTGCTTCTTACCGATGTCAGTAAAAGGTAATAATTGTATTACTTGTGGGAAGCAAATACTTCATAAGGATTTTCATTTGTACTGTATTCCTTGCTTAGGCCCTGACCACAACGTACCTTGATGTCGGTTTTTTGCTTTATTTAATCTGCTTACTATCTGTCGTCAGTACATTTTTGCTTCTAAATATTTCAGTTCTCGGTTTAATTATCCAGAAATTATGTCGGTTAGCCATCCGACTACCGGAATAACGAAAAAATGCAAAGAAAAAGACAGAGGCCATTGAGGTCCAAAACTGCTGACGACGCTTCTCCTAAGCCAGTCGCCAGTTCGCCGGTACTCGGTGAGGCACTTTCGCAGCCCCTGATACCCGCTACTTCTGATTCGCAGGACTCTACTGAGACCCATTCGGAGTCTGGTATGCCACGAGATGCTTCACCTGTGGAACCCGTGGATGTCTCTACCTTGGATGGGTCTGGCGCTGCTATGCAGGCACTGGCTTCTGAGGGTGTATTCAGGCCTACAGACTTGCATATTAAACCGATTCCACCTTTAATACTAAGGCCTAAATCTCAATCTATGTCTAAAACAACGACGCCCAGGCCACATGTTCAGGCCCCTATGCCTAAAAAACAAATGATCAAAACGGCTGAAGATTTAATTACTCTAATCAGGGGTATTCAACCCCCCCCCCCCCTTCTAAGAGGCCTAGGGCTGAACTTGACTATGAATCTTCGGAACAGGACTCTGTTTCTTCTGACTCTTCTAATGACCTGGATTTGTCCTTACCTATTTATGAGGACTCTGATGCAGAGGATTCAATTCTCTCTGCTTCTCCCCCTGAGGATTTTTCTTTTGGGGAAACTTTACATACCTTAAGGGAGCATTTTCACTGAGAAAGTCAAGATTTTTCTGAATCCAAAAAGAGGCTTAGGGATTTCCTTCTACCTCAGCATAGGCCTTTGGCTATATCTCCTGTACTAGACATTGTTGATGTGTTTCCGGAATCCAGTATCGCCCCTGATTCCTTGCCTCCAGCCCCTAGTAAAGCAGACAGATATTACAGGGTTCCTGAGTCCCACAAATTCCTTTTCAAAAATCCTGTTGCGGACCCTGAAACAGTTTCTCAGGGGCCCAAGGGCATTAAGGCTTCTACTGCTAAAAATCCTACCCCTTCTGATGGAGACTCCAGGGCGCTGGATAGATGGGGTAAAAAGGTTTATACTTGTGCAACCTTGGCAATCAGGGCTTTAAATTGTCAATTCCATATGCTAAAATATCAACAGAATGTCATGGGACTGCTTAAACAGAAAATGATGTTGATTTCTGACTGTGTGGAAAATAAGGATTTACAGGATTTATTGCATTTAGCTGAACAAGTTGAAAGCATACTTTGCAATGCGGTTTTGATTCTTTGTAGGCCTCTTGCAGAGCTGCTGTTACTGGGTCTGTGCTTAGAAGGCATGCTTGGCTTAAGGAGCAATCTCTGCCTAATCATGTAAAAGCAAAACTGTTGGATGCTCCTTTGCAGCAGGACCGTCTGTTTGGCAATAAGGCTGAAGAAGTTCTAAAAAAGATGGAAGATGAAGCTAAATCTATGCAAACTGTGAAATATTTCTTACAAATACAATCTCCAAGATTTAGTAGGCAATGGTCTACTAAGAACTGGTCCTTTCTAGCTCCTTCCAGAGCCACTCCAGCCAAACCCAGACATTCCAAAAACACCAGGTTTCACTCCCAAGGGACTTTCAGAACTAAGCAAAGGGGTGCTTCCACTTCCAAATCTGGAAATAACAAGACACCACCCTATAGTAAATAGTCTCAATGACTTCCCTTTAAAAGTACCAAGCACTTACCTCTTAGCTGCCCCTCTGGGGGAAAACTGGCTCTTCATGCAAAAAATTGGCAACTTGTAACCCAGGACAAATGGGTTTTAGAAATAGTGTCCCAGGGATACAGATTTCATTTCCACATGTTGCCACCTCCAAATGGGTGGCCAGACCTGCCCCCAAATCAGTGGGCAGAGGCTCAGAAACAAGTTATTTCCCTCCTAAACATGGGGGCTATTCAACTAGTACCAGAAGAGGAAAAGGGACAAGGTTACTATTCCTGTTACCCAGAAAAGACAAACCATGGTGTCCAATTCTGGACCTCTCTACTCTAAACACCTTTCTGGACATTCCAAAATTCAAGATGCTGACTCTTCACCAGTTACTTCCTGTGCTAGGTAAGGATGCCTGGTTGGCAACTCTAGATTTAAGAGGCATACCTGCATATCCCAATTGGGGAATCTTGCAAAAGATGCCTACGTTTCAAAGCAGGCTACTTGCATTATCAGTTCTCTGCACTGCCCTTTGGCTTGTCTACTGCGCCCAGGGTATTCACAAAGTGCCTGGCTCCAGTAATTGCATTTTGCAGGCAAAGAAATATTCAAATATATCCATTCCTGGACGATTGTCTAATTCAGGCAGAAAACCAGGCCATTCTTCTGAAACATCTGGCGTTTGTAAAAAGGGTTCTAACTTGTCTAGGGTACACCATAAATGAAAAGAAATCACAACTGGTACCCTGTCAAAAAATTACATTCCTGGGTGCAAGCTTGAATACAACTGCCCAGATGGCTTTCCTTACGCTGACTTACTTCAAACAGGTGGCCACAAAAACCCTGCTATCTCCAAGACAAATATTGCAAGCCTTGGGGTTCATGGCCTCCTGCATTCTTCTAATTCCATATGCAAGACTGCATATGAGGTTAACTTCAGTGGTACTTAAAAGGTTTATGGAGTCAACATTGTCACAGCCTGGAAACAATGATTCCTATCATTACCTTGCCTGCACCTAGAGTTCCTATGGTGGGCAGAGGCCTGACACCAAAACAAGGGACTGCCATTCATAACACCCCCTGCCGCCCAAATCCTAACTACAGATGCATCAGACTATGCATGGGGGGGCTCATCTGGCAGGGAAGTGCATTCAGGGCAAATGGAGCCCAAATCAAATGCACCTTCATATCAATCAAAAAGAAATGCTAGCTGTACAGAATGCACTGACAGCCTTCAAGGACTACCTTCATCCAGGACAACTAATGGTAAAGACGGACACCACCACGGTTATGTGGTACATAAACAAGCAGGGGGTACACATTCCTACCCCCTCTGCAGACTAGCCATGGCATTGTGGAAAACGGCCTTGAGCTACCAAGTACAACTATAAGCTCAATTCCTGCCAGGGAAGCTGAATATTCTGGCAGACAAACTAAGCAGAAATCTCATGGACTGACACGAATGGAAACTGGAACCATGGATTTTCAACATGTTGACACGCAAATGGGGGAGCCCAGACATAGATCTTTTTGCCTCACTCCAGAACTACCAGTTGGACAAATGTTACACAAGAACTCCTCACAAAAAAGCCTGGAAAGTCGATGCTCTGTCCTTCAGCTGGAAAAACCTATCAGTCTATGCCTTCCCCCCCTGCCTCTGCTCTCCAAAGTTCTACTAAAAGTCAAACAGGACAAACCAAAAATGATTTTGATTGCTCCAGACTGGCCTCGTCGACACTGGTATCCACTCCTGCGCAGTGTGTCACAAATTTCTCCATGGCATCTGCCTCAGACACCTTACTGTCGCAGCAGGAGAACCAAATTCTGCACCCTCAGCTCCAAACATTAAATCTTACAGCTTGGCTAATCATTTAAATTCCCCCTTAGCATCCCTCAGCAAACCTGTGATGGATGTTATTTTGGAGGCGAGAATACCTAGTACTAGAAAATCTTATACTGACAAATGGAAAAGATTCTGTGCCTGGAATCAGTCTCAATTGATGAGCACAGCAAGGCCCAATTTACCACAGATTTTGCAATACTTAACTGAGATGCTTCACAAGGGCTTGTCCTTTTCTTCCATAAAAATCCATGCCTCAGCCATTTTAGCTCATTACAACACAGAGCCCCCCCCCCGCCCCCCCTTCTCTCATCCTCTGCTAAAGCAGTATCTCAGAGGGGCCAAAAACTTGAGACCACCAAGAAGAGCTCCAACCCCTGCCTGGGACCTTAACTTTGTATTGGAGAAAACTCACTCTACCTCCTTTCGAGCCAGCTGCTACTGCAGACTTAAAATTTCTTTCCTGGAAAACAGCCTTCCTTTTAGCAATCACTTCAGCTAGAAGGATGTCTGAATTACAGGCCATTATGGCAGTGGAGCCTTTTATCATCTTTCATGCGGACAGGGTGTCACTCGGGACCAATCCATCCTTCATGCCCAAGGTGGTATTCAGTGTGGCTCTTAATCAGTAAACTCATTTGCCAACTTTCTTTCCCAATCCACAGAACAAGGGGGAGCAGATTCTGCATTCATTGGATGTTCACAGACAACTTAGATTCTACTTGTACAGGACTAAATCTCAAAGAAAATCTGAACAACTGCTGGTAGCATTTGCTGCAGGGGCAGAGGGGAAGGCTCTTTCAAAGCAAACCATTTCTAAATGGATAAGCCATTGCATTCATTTCTGCTATAAGCACCATGGAAATCCTATCCTCCAGGGGATCAGATCTCATTCCACCAGGGCTGCATCTACTTCTACAGCCTTTCTCAGAGGTGTTCCTACCAGGGATATTATAGAAGCTGCTACCTGGATTTCAGTTCATGCTTTCACCAAGCATTATCACTTACCAATTTTCTCTAAATCCAGAGCTGGCTTTGCCACTGCTATTTTGCAGGGCCTTATAGCTGGTCCTAATGCTGTATAAATCCATCCTCCCAACCATAGCTTTGGGAATCTACCCAAATGTAATGACTGCAACAATGAAACACAAAGAACATAGTACAGTTGTGTACACTTACTATAAATGTAGATGTTAGAGTGTATTCACTGTTGCAGTCCTGGTTACCCTCCCTCCAGTCCCCTGGTTTTCTCTTACTAAACCACTACATTCTTTTATTATGCTTAAAAGCATTTTTGGTGTATTTGCTTTTGTTTGGAGGTATATTTTTGGGCTTTTTAATTTCTTATATATTTTGCTCCCCCTTTGGGGGGGGGTACCTCAGATCTGGGGCAAGAAAAACTGATGTAATGGTGTCGGCTGCATGTTTTATACCCCTGATGTCATGGAAGAAGGGACAGTAACCCGCACAGGACCCAAGACTTTGTTAATCAGGCCGATTGAGGGCAACCTGCCAACAGATTACCCAAATGTAATAACTGCAACAGTGAATACACTTGAACATCTACATTATGGTAAGTGTACACAACTGTACTGTACAGGCTCTGTGTGTGAAGCATCCATATATCATCTTTCACAAAGAAAGAGTGTCACTCAGAACTAATCCATCCTTCTTTCCTAAAGTGGTGTCAAACTCCAATATCAACCAGACCATAGACTTACCAGTCTTCTTTCCATATTTTTCAAACAAAGGAGAGTACTGCCTGCATATGTTGGACGTCCACAGGCAATTACATTTTTACTTGGACAGAACAAACTCCTGTAGAAAATCAAGCCAACTGTTTTTATCCTTTTCAGGTACCAGATTGGACAAACCAATTTCAAAGGTCACCTTGTCAAAATGGTTAAGAGACTGCATTACATTTATATACCATCAGAATAAACTCAATCTACCAACAAACGTTAGAGTTCATTCGACAAGTTCTGTTTTCGCTTCAGTGGTCATCCATTCCAGAGCTTGTATGGAAGACATATGCACAGCTGCAACTTGGGCTACCCTGCATACCTTTATCACTCATTACAAATTAGATATGGTCTCCAGGGGAAGAGCATCTTTTGGCTGTATGGTGCTCAGGAATATCCTTCCTTAGGGCTGCCCATGATCTAAAGTAGCTGGGGGCTCTGCCCCATTAGTCAAGAACGAATGAAGAGTGACATCATCAGATAAAGAAGTTATGTTCTTACCATAACGTTCCATCTGTGTTGTTGATCTTCATTCATTCTTGACATCCTGCCCTCCTGCACCCTCCTAGCGACTCCTGTAGGTTTGGAGCTAGTCCTGGGATTGTTATAGGGCTGTTGCTCAGACAGAGCTTCCTTTTTTCTTTGATAGGCAAACTCGATTTGAGGTAATGGGAAGAGGGGCAGTATGGGTAGAGCCTTATCTCGAGAGTTTTTGGCTGGCACGGGTTACTATAATGGCCAAGTCTGTTCTGAGGATTCGAAGCGAACCCATCAGTCAAGAATGAATGAAGATCGACAACACAGATGAAACGTTATGGTAAGAACATAACGTTCAAATAATAGATTTATTAGTTCATGAAAAGAAGACAAAAGTAGTATTGGTTATTGAAATTGCTACATCCAGTGATTAACAGTATTTTACCTACACAGAGACATAAAATGCCAGGATTTGCAGGCAGAAACGAGGGCAATGTGGAAAGACAGTTACATTAGTAGTAGTAGTATGAGCAATGTGTCTCATAAAAAATAATTTGCAGTTATTTTAGATATGTTACTGATACATGTAACTCTGTATGAATTGCAGCAGTCCATTATGAGCACATTACAGGTGCTGCGAATAGTACTTTTGGCTAACATAAAAGATTGAAACAATACTAATATGAACTTTAATCATACTTTGACATAGGAATGGCTGCATTCCCGTCATGGTATTAGAAACTCATAAGACTTGGAGAAGTTAAACTTGCAATAAGTTGCCAAGCACATATCCAAATATCTGATCTGATGATGTTAATCTTCGTTCATTCCTTACTGATGGGAACCGAGCCGGCCAATATCAAGCTCGTGTCGGCCAAAAACTCTTGAGCCAGGGTCCTACCCAAAATGTTCTACTCCCTGTTACCTTAGATCTCGTTCTTCCGCATTGCTGAAATGCCGTGTCAAGCCACTCTTTCAGCTAAGTGTTTAATTTTTTGACAGTTTATATATTATTACTACTATAAAATTTTCTCAAAAGTTTATTCTAATATTTTCCTACCCTATTGCACACTTTAGACTCTTTCCCTTTAGTCCTTTCCCTTTATTACCTTCTTTTCTTACCTTGCTGTAATTCTTCATTACCATTGTTGGTAATCCTTCTTTTTCTCTTTTTCCCTTTTCTTGGGTAGCTGTTATTCTTCCTTTTGCTACTGTGTTTCTTCTCCACAACAGCTACGTCGGATAAGAAAAGTTCCGTTGGTTTCAAGCAGTACAAGGACTGCGGCCGTAAGTTACTTCTTTCCGATGGCCATGACTTGTGTCTACTGTCTTAATGTCTCCCACTTGACCGTTGATCCTCCATGTGGGATCTATAAAAAACTTCTCTACCAGGACTCTCAACGAGAGGAAGAATAAGTTAATTTTGAAAGGTCACCTCAAGTCTCATTTGTCTGAGGCTATTTCTGGGTCGGAGGGCTCACCCCCTCCTTTTAAACCCCGCAAGAGGTATTCTTCCTCTTCATTGAAGTCACTCCCTTCTTCTCCCTCTGGAGATCGTAGGGAGTCGACTCTCAAGAAGGTGAAATTGATTACTACTCCAGCGCTGGCACCTGTGACCCTGTCAGCTCCAGGGTCGGCACCACCCCAAATGATCCTGACTACAGCCATGTCTCCTTTATCGATATCTGCACCGGAGTTTCCGGTGCAGACAACTACGGTTCTGTCAGTTCTGTCGCAACCCCTTACGGCATCGTCAATACAGGTTCAGTCCCCTTCAGCACCATTGGTACAGTCACCTTTGTCTCCAAGTATGACTCTTCTGTACTCCACGGTGCAGACTTTTTCTGCACCAACATGTACTTCGGTGCAGTCCTTCTTGGCAATATCCTTATTGCCAGTGCAGACACTTTCCACTACGGTACCGTACCCTTCAGGCAGACCTTTGCCTTTATGGTGCAGACACCTTCAACTACCACGGTGCCGACATCTTCGGCCCAGACTTTTTCCACACCATTTTCTTTGGTGCAGACTTCCTCGGCTCCGAGCTCTGCACCTATTGAACTAGCAAGGACCAAATATTCCCCTTCATGGGTTCCTTGTGCAAGCAGTCAGTATAGTCCTTTCCTGGAAAGGCCAGCCTCGCCATCAGCCTTCTCCATGAGGTCAACCAAGAGTCTTTCTGAGCAGGATGTGTTGCCGCTTGTTGACCAGTTGCTTGTGGCCAGAGGTCTCTCTCAACCATCAAAAGTCCACGTTCCCTCATTCATGTGAGCATATTTTGCCTCAAACCCCAACGTATACTCCTTCGACTTCTACTCAAGTCTTGAAGCCTATTACTCCGACAGCAGCTTTCTTCCTTCCGACTCCAATAGTGGATCTCACTTTGGAACCAGAGTCATCCTTGTGGCCCTCGGTGCACTGGGCATCAGGCTCTTCTCAGGCCAGTGGCTTTGCCATTGGGGGGGGCATTCCTGGCTCCACTCCAATTTTTTCAATGGCACCTTCCAGGAATGCTCTGTCTTACGGTTCTCGGTCCTCTTGAGATTCCTGGTCTGAGGGCGAGTTCATCGGGGCGGGGTGTGACCCCGGTTCCGTGGTTGTCGTGCTGTGTTTGGGCTCCCATCCCTCCTTGGGCAGGCCAGCCTTCCAGGCCATGGAGAGGGCTCTTGCCTCCGCTGGCAAAGCTCATTTGTCAGAGCCCCCCCCCCCCGTGCCACAAGCTTCAACCCCCGGACATCGAGCACAAGAGCTTCAAGTCTCTCCTCCTAAGGAGAACCCCCTCTTTGCAGTCTTCCCCATAACCTCCCACTGAGTAAGAGCACTACAAAGCATTGTGCAAGAGGAAGCACATGGACTCCACTGAGGAGTCATTGACTGAAGGTATGGATTTTGATGATGGGGAAGGGTTCCCATGGTCACCCTCTGATGAGCTGTCCTTTGGTGACATCCTCGATATCATTAGAAGAGTGACTGGAATCTCTCTAATCCTTCCTCTGCGGAATCTGTATTCCTGCAAGCTTTTCATTCCCGACCCCCTATCTCCTGGGTCACCCGGCCTGTCGATGAGCTTGTCCAGCTCATCGTGCAGTGAGCCTGGAAGGCTCCTGATGCCATGGAAGCGATACCCAAGAGGCCAGACAAGATATTATCACCCCCAGCGGAGCACCCCCTCTGGTCACTTGGTCTCCTAGTAGACACTATGATGGTGGCAGCTGCTACTAAGAAGGATTTGGCAGAAGAGAGCCAAACTGTCCATTTGCCCAACAAGGAGTCCCGGGCAATTGACATTAGGGAAGCGTGTGTTTGCTTCATTGACTTTCGCAGTAAGGTCTTTGAATTATTTGGCACATTTTACCAGGTTTCAGCTAGATCTTATCAACCAGCTCTCTGACACCTTGGCAGGAGCTGTTTCTGATGAAGTCCGTGATAATGTGGCTTCTCAGATAGCCACCCTAGAGTCCATTTCCATCTCTTCCATGGGTGTTATTTCTCACGCAACAGAAGGGGCGGCTAGAGAGGCAGGCACAGGTATAGTCACTAGACGACATGCTTGGATGCACCTTTGTGACTTTGCGGACTCCTTTAAGTCTTCCTTCATGAATGCCCCCATAGAGGCCGCTTCTTTGTTTGGCCCTAAAGTCAAGGATATGCTGGCATGATGTGAACAAGATGGCAAGACCTTGTCTGCCGTTGGTGTCAGGCACTCCACTCCTCAGCGATTCTTTTCCAGAAATCAGAGGAGCGGAAAGATCTGGCAGAAGAAATCACAGGGTTCTTTCCGGGATACACGTGCTGAGTTTTCCCCTAGAGGCAGAGAGGGAAACTGCAATGGAAGATGCCCCTTTCGGGCCAGAGCAGGTCTGCAAAACTGGTGTTCCAGAGATTCTTTCTCTGGCCATCCCTATCAGCGCTCCTGAAGTGTTGCCCAACTGCTCACCTCTGAAAGAGGTCGGGGGTCATTTCTCCTTGTACCCTGCTGCCTGGCAAAAGATAACAACTGACTCTTAGGTACAACGGATTATATCCAGATGCTATCACATCCCCTTCCATCTTTGCCCAGTCTCATCAAGAGTGTTGCGGACGTTCCACACAGTCAAAGGGAAACAGCAGCACACAAAATCAAAAAGCTGCTCCAGAAAAAAAAGAGTTATCCAGACGGTCCCCCCAGACCAGATAGGATCTGGAATTTACTGAAGGTTCTTTTTAGTGCCAAAAAATACAGGGGACTGGAGACCAATTCTGGATCTCAGTACACTAAACAAATTTGTAAAAACAGAGAAATTCCAGATGGTCATGGTTCAGTCTATCCTTCCTCTTCTGGAAGAAGACAATTGGATGTGCTCTTAGATCTTCAAAATGCATATTACCACATAAAGATGGACAAATGATCAAGAAGATACCTCCACTTCCGTATAGGAGCCAGTCACTACCAGTGACTGGCTCCTATACAGAAGTGGAGGAACCAGTCACTACCAGTTTCGAGCCCTGCCCTTTGGTCTCTCTACAGCCCCCAGAGTGTTCACAAAATGCATGGCAGTGGTTATCTCTCACTTGCGACTTCAAGGATTCCATGCATTTCCATATCTAGACTAGCTCCTTACCGCCCCCCACCAAGCGTCTACTGGAAGAAGCCCTGCAGTATATTCTCTGAACAGCTCGAAGCCTGGGAATCACTGTAAACTGGGAGAAATCCAACACAACCCAGACTCGGTCTTTGGAATTCATAGGGGTACTGTTGGACACAAGAAATTGCACAGCATTCCTTCCAGAACACAGACTTCAGAGAATAAGACGACAAGTTCCACTGTTGCTCTGTCACCACAAATCCCCAGCTCGATCAGTACTTCAGCTGTTGGGGTCAAAGGCAGCTTCAATCACCATTGTTCCCCTAGCCAGATTCCAAATGAGAATTCTTCAGTGGCTACTTTTCACTCAGTGGTACCCAATAAAACATCCTTTGTCTTTTCCAGTAAGTGTGACTCAGAGATGCAAACAAGATTTACTCTGATGGACGTCTCTAAATCCCCAACAATGGTCTCGCCCTTTCTCCCCCCATCTACCAATAGCCACGGTGACCACGGACACCTCCCTGATGGGTTGGGGGGGGCTATGTCAAGGAAACTCAGTCCAAGACACCTGGTCAGAGGCCCTTTTGCATATCAGTGTCCTGGAACTGAGGGCGGTGCTTCTAGCATTGCAAGCATTTCACTCTATCCTTCCATCAGGGACTATTGCGATCCAATCAGACATGTCAGTGTTCTGGTACATCAACAAACAAAGGGGCACCAGATCTTATCTGTTATGCCGACAGGCCTTGAGAATATGGCAATGGGCGATAGCTCACAACTGCTTTCTGATTGCAACCCACATTCCCGGGAGCTCCAAAGTGATAGCGGATGAATTGAGCAGGTGCATTCTACAGCCTCACAAGTGGTCCCTCAATCCTCTGATAGCGGCAAAAATCTTCCACCACTTGGGCCAGCCTTGCTGCGACCTATTTGCCTCCCCAACCAACTTTAAGTGCATCAACTACTTTGCCCTGATCCCCCCTCAGGGACAGTCACCAAGGGATGCTCAAGTCCACGGTTGGCCCTCAGGTCTTCTTTTTGCCTATCCACCTCTTCCCCTCATCTCCCGATTTCTAAAGAAAGCACGACAGTTGAAGAGCAAAGTGATCCTCATTGCTCCATATTGGCCTCGACAAGTCTCGTTTCCCTTCCTCTGGCCTCACTTGCTAGATCAACCATGGATCCTCAATCCATGACCAACGTTGATCTCCCATCTGCAGGGTCTGATTCACCCCAATCTAACAACCCTGAAACTGACAGCTTAGTTTCTCCACTTCCTATGATTGCCAGGCATGAAAACCTTTTGTTCCCTGTGCACAGTATTCTTATTGCATCTCATAAATCGTCCACCAGACTATTCTATCTTAACAAATGGAAGAGGTTCTCTCTATGGGCAGCAGATAAGCAAATTAGACCCCTTGTCAGCCCCAGTCACGGTAGTATTAGATTACTTGTCACATCTTTTCCACTCTGGATGTCTTCCTGTACTATCCGTGTACATTTAGCTGCCATCTCAAATTTTCATATTGATTTTCAAGATTCTTCACTTATGTCACACAGACTCTGTAAGACTTTTTTGAAAGGGGTTATCCACCTAAAATCTCCCTTCAGAGAACCCGTACAACCGTGGGATTTGGCTTTGGTTCTACAAGCTTTAATAGCTCCACCCTTTGAACCTGCATCCTCTTGTAAAATATCTCTCTTGAAAAACTTTGTTTCTGATTGTAATCACATCGGCCAGACGATTGTCAGAACTGCAGGCCTTATGCATCAGACCTCCTTATCTTATCTTCCATAAGGATAGGGTATCACTGAGAACCAATTCTACCTTTTTACCAAAAGTGGTGTTTGAGCGATCAACCAGTGTATTAATCTTCCAGTGTTCTTTCCTAACCATTCTAACAATAGAGAGTATTGCTTGCACTCCTTGGATGTTCATAGACAAATACGATTTTATCTGGACAGAACAAAATCTACCCATAAATCAGACCAACTGTTTCTGGCCTTTTCTGGACTTAGACAGGGTCATCCTGTATCAAAAGTTACATTGGCTTCATGGTTGAGAAATTGTATCACCTTTATCTACAACAAAAACAATCTCACCTTACCTCATAGAGTCAAAGCACATTCTACAAGATCTATGGCAACTTCAGCAGCCTAACATGCTGAGGCTTCCCTCAATGATATTTGCTCAGCTGCAACTTGGGCTAAACTTCATACATTTATTCTTCATTACAAATTGGACTTGGCCTCCAGAAGAGGTAGAGCTTTCTTTGGTTCCATGGTGCTCAGGAATGTCCTTCCATGAAGGCACCCCGGAGTACACGTAGCTGGGGACTCTGTCCCATCAGTAAGGAATGAACGAAGATTAAACAACATCAGATAAAGAAGTTATGTCTTACCATGACGTTCCATCTGTGTTGTTGATTTTCGTTCATTCATTACTTCTCACCCTCTGTCCCCCATCCGGAGGTTCTTGGTTGATTTCATGTACTCCTTTCTGGTAGGTATGTTATGACCAAGAGGTATCTATCAACTTGCAAACTCGATCTGAGGCAACAGGGAGTAGAGCACTCTGGGTAGGACCTTGGTTCGAGAGTTTTTCGCTGACGCGAGCTTGATATTGGCAGGCTCTGTTCCGAGGAAGGAACCGATAACCCATCAGTAATGAACGAAGATCAACAACACAGATGGCACATTATGGTAAGACATAACTTCTTTTTATCCATTTTTGCCAATGAGCAACAATTTTTATCCAGCCTTACCAATTCTGAGGACAAGGATAATTTACTTGACATCATAAATTGTGCTTCCAAAGTCACTAAGGATTATGTTAAGCGTGCCTTATGAAACAGTTGATGCTTATTGTATGTGCTCCAGGAACAGTGTTGTCTAGAAATGCCTGGGTGATACTGCAAAACTTTCATGATGATATAAATGCTCAGTTGTTATATGCCCTACTTGATACAGATGTTTTTTTTTTAGAAATTCTACAGATGAGGTCCTCAAGCTGTAGGAGATGGGGGAAGGTTGATCCAAGGAGTCAAGCAAGTCTTATTGTCCTCTGTCCCCAAGTACCAAATAAGTTATCCCTCTACTTTTTGACCTTTTTTAAAGTTTAAATATATCCAGAAAAAGTGTAACCAATTAAAAGATGGCAGTGTGACACAAAAAAAGACAGGGATCTCAAGAACCCACCTTCCAAAATGACTGTCTTTGTATCTTAACTTTCCTTTCCTACCCCGCCTTTCTTTCCAAATTGCAGGTGGTCTCTCCTGCTACCTTCTTCTCTGAAAATGTATAACATCAGATGCTTTGATGCTAAAAATAATTCATCATGATTACAAACTTCAGTGGGCATTCCCTCTTATTTAAGCTGCAAAACAAATTCATCTGTTTCATCAAATTATTTCTGATCTGTTGCTTCAGGGAGTCATAGAGGCAGGTCCCACTTTCCATCATAGCAAAGGCTTCTATACAGGAATGTTTCTGGTTCCCAAAAAAAGAAGGTGGCTGGAGACCTATTTCAGACTTCTCAAAAATTAATACTTTTTTCCTCATTCCAAAAATCAGAATCCTCACATTACAAACCCTTTTTCTGCTTACATCTCTCAAGGCTTTTTTTTGGTTATTCTATATCTGAGATGCCTATCTGCACGTTCCTGTTCACAAAAAGAAATTCCTAAGATTTTTGTGCCTTGAAATTGCACTTTCAATTTACATCTTTACCCTTTGATTTCTCCACTGTCCCAAAATGTTGAGAACATTGTAGTCTGTGTAAGTGCTTTCCATTCCACCTGCCATCTGGAGTTGACAGACCAGGAAGAATGTCTTGCTTTTTCTTTTGTTCCCTTTTTTACTTGAACTGCTATTTGGATCAGCATAGGCACAATTCCATTGCATTTGTAATGGGTAATGGGAACCTAGGAGATGGGGATTCATCACTCTTTTTTGGGCTTTATAATATTGTCATGAGGACAGTAAAGGTTTCCTTCACCAAAATCTGAATCTTCACTGAAGAGTATCACAACAAATTGGATGTATGCCTGTTAATCAGTATCCTCTTTCACAGTTAACACAGCTTGTTTCTCCAAAAGGCCTGTTTATTCCTATTCTGCCCCATGTGCTTTTTGAGGTTGAATGGGGAGGGAGAGATGAGAGACAGGGAACTTAATTGTCATCCAGAAAGGAAAAGGGAGAGGGTTGATTACTGTCTACTGCTGTACCCGCTTTGTGGGTCCTAATGTGTGGGTACATACTTTTATTTATTTATTTATTATTTATTTAAATTTGTTGACCGGGAGTGTCCGACTGGACGTAGGTCCATTTTCAGCGGAGGCCCGGGGAGAAAAACTCCACAGTAAAATAAACAGACAGTAGTTACATTGGATTACATAGTGATTAACAATTTAACATAGCTATTACTTACAACATATTTACAGATGAAGAACATAGTACATCAGTAGACAACTAGAATCTTTATCTGTGAAGTACATAATAGACAGTAACAAATGTTACAATGAGAAGTTCCTGCTGTATAATAAGTACTAGGCTTATGAGCATTTGAGCTTGCTATAATCAAGGTAGTTAGTGGAGTGGAAAGAAAGGTAGTAGTTGGATGGGGTGGATGATATTAGAGTGGGAGTTGCAAGGGCATAGCCAGCATGTTTTTAGGTGCGCTTTTAGTAAAGTTTTGAAGTGGGTACATGATGGTACGGATGTAATTGTGGGTGGGAGTGAGTTCCATAATTTGGCTAGGGCGCAAGAGAATAGTGCTTCACCAGCAGAGTTATTGGCTTTAGTGAACTGCAAGTGATTTTTGTTGCTGGATCTTAGTGGTCTGGTGGTGCGATAGGGTTGGAGTAGATTCTGGAATGATGGGACATTTACTTGGGTGGATTACATATAGGTATAGGATTACATCTAGGTCCGTATGCATACTGAACTCACTTCCGGGCATCTCCTGCAGTGGCACTCAAGCAGAGTAAGAAACTACCACTTTGTGCAGAATCTGGGCAACCTGCAACAGATGGTCACTCACTGAGAGTGCTAACTGAACTAGAGTCGGCGGGGGCTTGTCAGGATTCTTTCTTTCAGCAATATTAGAGCTGTCTTCCCCCAACAGGAGAGCTTTGCAGGATGTGTAAAGCAAGATGCTGTAGTGTGTGGATTTATATTAGCTACCAATGTAACTTTTTTATTTATGAATGTGATTAGCTTTAGGATTTGCTTTTTCAAACATAAGGCAGGGATTGTAATAAAATGTTTGTGAAATTTCACCACTATTTACTGTTGGTTATGTAATATTTTGTTACCCAAAGGTTGAAATCTTCATGAATATATGTTTCGTCTTAACTTCAGTCATGGTTCATTTTCATTTGTACTGCACATGTATTTTTTTCAGGGACTTTCACTTGCGTTTATTGCCACTGGAACTGTCATCTTGGGGAATTTCCAGCTCAGTTCTGCAGAAGGGAAATCCAGAATGTGTGCTGGAGTTTAGCCAGCATTTTTAGAATTGCACATCAGTTTCTAGATGGTGTTTCTTCCCACACCTAGGGAGTAGTCGCACTCCTGATGTAGCCAAAAGCCTGTGCTGTTCTCTTCTAACCACCCACCAACACAATGGCCTTCATTTTGTCAGTGGTTTATATTCTAAATATAGAATTAAAGATGGAACATGTTCATTTTTTCATGACCAGAGATTGCACTATTTGTTTGTATCACACATCACTTTGAACACCGTTATTTTCTTTGCTAGCTCACTTACACTTATCCTCATTTATGTGTTTGAAACTTGGTGCATTTGATACTAATGTGCTGGGTGTCATTTTACCCCTTAACTATTTGTACATAGTACCTCACCTGATCTATTTCTGATTACACTCTGGCAGAGTAGTATGTTTTTTTTAGCAGCCACTGCAATGTATTTAACAATTTCTGCATTTTTTAAGTTATTTAAATTGCATCCATTTTTATTTTATTTGTAGGCTTTTGTGAACAACTTTCAGACTGCTAAGGAAGCTTTGACAGAGGCGACTGTACAGGCTGCAGAAAAGGCTGCAAGTGGAGTTAAAGAGCTTGCTGAAAGGAGTACTCGGATGTCACTGGATATTTATGTAAAAGCTCCAGTAGTTATAATGCCTCAGTCTGCTGTGTCAAAAAATGTGCTGGTTGCAGATTTTGGTCATATTACCGTTAAGAATGAGTTCTCTCTGGTTTTAAGAAAAACTTCCACCAGTCTTCCACCTGTTATTGATGTCATGAATATCAGTCTTGATGAGTTAAACCTGTACAGGTAATTTGTTTGAATTAGTGATCACATGTAAGTGCAGCATTCAAACTTTGTGTTGTAAAACAATTTGATTTGAGCATTGAACTCTGTAAACTGCTAATCTTTGTAGAACTGGTAGTAATATTAGTGGCTTTTCAATTGTGCTGTGATGAATTATTTGTGTTAGTGTCTTGACTGCCCCAGCTCTTGGGGTTGCGCTGTTATGTTTCACCTCGTGAGTTACCAGTGTGGCTGCACTTTTCATATAGTTTAGCTACTTTAGGGGTATTTCACTAGAAAAACTTGCCTATCTCCTGTTGCCATCAGTTCTTTTTTCAGCTCAAATACTTTTGATCTCTGTTCTGATGTTTATGAAAAAGTTCCCATGGTTGTTTGGGAACCATAGACTATCACATTGGTTGTATCAGATTATGAGCCAGGGCCTGTATAGATACTATTTGGGAGAGGCATACAGCATCAGTCCATTCTGTAAATGCCAGCTTTTCAACTTTGGTTGCCTGAATGTCCCCAATAGTGTGACAATGGTGCTTAGAAATAACAGCTTTTTATTGCATACAAGAAGTACGTTAAGCGCTTTCACCCAGCATATGTGGGCTTCCTCAGAACAATTGCTAATGAAAAGACCAGTTTAAATTCAAATTTTGGCGCCAAAAGCCCCAATTAAATTGTCCTTAAAGACATATAATCCATGTATATACCATATACAAGAACTATTAAAAATTGTGAAAGAACTTTAAAAAATATATGAATTGTGTGTTTAAACAGTTAATGTATATATATAAAATACGTATAATATATTGAAATACATATAAGCACTTGCGTAAAAATACTAAAATTAAACAAACTTCTATACTCACATAATAATACTTAAACACTAAAATGTGAGTGAATGTAATGTAGTGTTAAAGGATAAAAAATGTTTAGTAATCTACAAATAAATCTGAATCAATAGTTCATGGTACCTACAACCACTAATATGCAGGTGTTGTGCATAAACTATATATGATTAATAAAAGTGCAGTTTGCTGACGTAAAACGTATGTCTACATTCCAGTCCTAATTTAAAATCAACAAATTAGTTGTTGGTTATGAATGTTATGACCTTACCTGATTTACTAACATCAGGTTAAGATTTTAAATTAGGACTGGTCTCATCTCAAGTATCCCTCATGGATACTGGATCCCAGTCAGGACCTTAACTCTCACCCATCAGAACATCATCAACCCAGTCTGCACACCCTAAAACTGACAGCATGGTTTCTCCAATTCCAGTGATTGTATGAAAGTCCAGGCTAGCTTCTCTAGTATGCCACATAATCTTGGCTTCTCAGAAGGCTTCCACAGAAAAGGTCTATGACAGTAAGTGGAAAAAGATTTTTGATTTTGGGCTTCAAAGGAGAATATTGACCCTATTTCAGGCCGAACATCAGCTTTTCTCTTTTTTCTGAGTACACATTTTCATGAAGGCGTCAGTTTTTCTACTGTAAAGTTACAGCGAGCTGCCATTTCCAGTTTTCATGCAGGAACAGGATGATGTTCTTTGTGTTTCACTGTTGCAGTCATTACATTTGGGTTATCTGCTTGCAGTAGCCCTCAGTCGGCCTGATTAACAAAGTCTTGGGTCCTGCGTCAGTTGCTGTCCCTTTTTCCATGACGTCAGGTCGTCAGAGGTATCAAACATGCAGCCAATGCCATTACACCAGTCTTTCTTGCCGTGTAGTGCCCGAAGCAGAAGCAGTTCGTAAGTGCCGGTCGTCCGACTCCTGAAATTTTCATTTTCGAGTTTCAGAACCGAAGTCTTCAACTAAAGCTAAGTACCCCGTTGGGGAAACTTTTTCTTGCTCCTTCCTATGTCAGTAAAAGTTAATAATTGCATTACTTGTGGAAAGCAAATACCTCACAAAGATTTTCATTCGTACTGTATTCCTTGCCTAGGTCCTGACCACGACGTGCCTCACTGTCGTTTTATGCTTTATTTAATCAGCGCACTATCAGTCGTCAGTATATTTTCATCTCTAAATATTTCAGTTCTCAGTTTAATTATCCAGAAATGCCGTCGGTTAGCCATCTGACTACCGGGATTCCGAAAAAATGCAAAGATAAAGACAGAGACAGGCCGCCGAGGTCCAAAGCTGCCGACGACGCTTCTCCTAAGCCATTTCCCCAGTACTCAGTGAGGTGCTTTCGCAGGCCTTGACACCTGCTACTTCTGACTAGCAGGCCTCTACTGAGACCCATTCAGAGTCCGGTATACTGTGAGATGCTTCAGCTGTGGAACCTGCGGATGTCTCTACCTTGGATGGGTCCGGAGCCGCTGTGCAGGCACCGGCTTCTGAGGGTGTATTCAGGCCTACGGAGTTGCATATTAAACCAACGCCTCCTTCTTCTTTTAGGCCAAAATCTAGAACCATGCCTAAGAAACCGATGCCCAGGCTGCATGCTCAGGCCTCTATGCCTAAAAAACAAATGATAAGAATGGCTGAAGATCTTATAACTCTAATCAGGGGAAGCCAACCTTCCCCTTCTAAGAGACCTAGGACTGAAGTTGTTTATGAATCTTCTGACCAGGATTCTGAGTTTTCTGATTCTTCTAAAGATCTGGATTTGCCCTTATCTACTTCTGAGGATTCTGATGCAGAGGACTCTAGTCCTTCTGTTTCCCATCCAGAGGATTTTACTTTTGGTGAGACCTTACATACTCTAAGGGATCATTTTCACTGGGAAAGCCAGGATTTTTCTGATTCAAAAAAGAGACTTAGGGATTTCTTACTCCTGCCTCAGCATAGGCCTTTAGCTTTACCTCCTGTACTAGACATTAGTTGATGATGCCTTTTCAGAATCTAGTTTGGCCCCTGATTGTTTGCCTCCTGCTCCCAAAAAACCTGACAGATATTACAGGGTTCCTGATTAACACAAGTTCCTTTTTAAAAATCCTATTGCGGATCCAGAGACTATTTCACAGGGACCCAAGGGCATCAAGGCTTCTACTGCTAAAAATCCTGCCCCCTCTGATAGAGACTCCAGGGCGCTGGATAGCTGGGTTAAGAAGGTTTACACATCTGCAACCTTGGCAATTAGGGCTTTAAACTGCCAGTTTCATATGCTAAAGTATCAATAACATGTTATTGGATTGCTTAAACAGAAAATAATGTTGATTCCTGACTGTGCTGAAAATAAAGAATTACAGGATTTAATGCATTCTGCTGAACAGGTTGGAAAACATACTTTGCAATGTGGATTTGATTCATTAGAGGCCTCTTGCAGGGCTGCTGTTACTGGGTCTGTGCTCAGAAGGCATGCTTGGCTTAAGGAGCAGTCTTTGCCTGATCATGTTAAAGCTAAATTGTTGGATGCTCCCTTAAATCAGGACTGCTTGTTTGGCAACAAGGCTGAGGAAGTTCTTAAAAAGATGGAAGATAAAGCTAAATCTATGCAAACTGTTAAAGATTTCTCACAAGTTCAGCCTCCTAGATTTTGTAAGCACTAGCCCTCTAAAAAATTATCCTTTCCAGCCCCTTCCAGGTCTTCTCAAGCCAAACCCAGACACAGCAGAAACCCCAAGTTTCAGTCCCAAGGGACACACAAGACTAAGCAATGGGGCGGTTTCTGCACCCAAATCTGGGAGTAGTAAGACTCTTCCCCCCATATGGAAAACTGTCTCACTGACTTGCTTTTAAAACTTTCAAGCACTTCCCAACTGAATGCTCCTTTAGGCGGAAAGATTGGTCTGCAGGCCAAAAACTGGGAACTCATTACCCAGGACAAATGAGTTTTAAATATAGTGTCCCAAGGATACAGATTTCACTTGCAAACGTTACCAACACCAAGTGGGTGGCCAGATCTACCCCCAAATCAGTGGGCAGAGGCCCAAAATCAAGTACTCTCAATTAAACATGGGGGCTATTCATTTGGTACCAGAAGAGGAAAAGGGACAAGGTTTCTATTCGAGACTTTTCCTGGTACCCAGAAAAGGCAATACATGGCGTCCTATCCTGGACCTTTTTACTCTAAACACCTTTCTGGTGATTCCAAAATTCAAAATGCTGACTCTTCAGCTGCTTCCTATGCTAGGCAAAGATGCATGGTTGGCAACGCTAGACTTAAAAGAAGCATACCTGCACATCCCTATCAGGGGGTCTTGCAGAAGATACCCACACTTCAAAGCAGGCTACATGCACTATCAGTTCTCTGCACTGCCCTTTGGCTTATCTATTGCGTCCAGGGTATTCACAAAGTGCCTAGCTCCAGTCATTGCCTTTTGCAGTCAAAGAAATATTCAGATATACCCATACCTGGATGGTTGTCTAATTCAGGCAGAAAGCCGGGGCATTGTTTTCAATCATCTGGCCTTTGTTCAAAGGGTACTGACTTGTCTGGGGTTCACCATAAACGAAAAGATATCACACCTGGTACCCTGTCAACAAATTATATTCCTGGGAGCAAGCTTGAATACAACTTCGCTGATGGCTTTCCTCACGCCAGAGAAACGGATACATTTGACAACTTACTTCAAACAAGTGTCCACAAAAACCCAGCTATGTGCAAGGCAAATACTGCAAGCCTTGGGGTTCATGGTCTCCTGCATTCTTCTAATTCCATATGCAAGGCTACATATGAGGAAACTACAATGGTATCTCAAAAACCTATGGTGTCAACATTCACAGGATCTAGAAGCAAGGATTCCTATCATACCTTGCCTACGCCTAGAGTTCCTTTGGTGGGCAGAGGCCTGCTACCAAAACAGGGGACTACCATTCACATTACCCCCTGCCGCACAACTCTTAACAGCAGACGCAGCAGACTATGCATGGGGGGGCTCACCTGGCAGGGAAGTGCGTTCAGGGAAAATGGAACCCAAGTCAAATGCACCTGCACATAAATCAAAAGGAAATGTTAGCTGTACAGAATGCTCTGACAGCATTCAAGGACCACATTCTTCCAGGACAACTAATGGTAAAGATGGACAACACCACTGTCATGTGTTACATAAACAAGCAGAGGGGTACACATTCTTACCCCCTCTGCAGACTAACTATGGCATTGTGGAACACAGCCTTGAGCTACTAAGTGAATCTACATGCTCAATTCCTGCCTGGAAAACTAAATACACTGGCAGACTCAGCAGGAGATCCAGATTCTGCACCCTCAGCTGCAAACCCTCAACCTAGCAGCCTGGCTAATTACCTAATCTCTCCTTTACCATCCCTCAGTAAATCAGTGATGGCTATCATTTTAGAGGCAAGGAGGCATAGTACTAGAAAATCTTCTGCTGCAAAATGGAAAAAATTCTGTGATTGGAACCAATCTCATGGAATGAACGCAGCAGTGCCCAATTTACCTCAGATTCTACAATACTTGACTGAGATGCTTCAATAAGGGCTTGTCTTTTTCCTCCATCAAAATTCATGCCTCAGCAATTTCAGCTCATTATAGCACAGAGCCTCCCCTCTTCTCTCACTCACTGCTCAAGCAGTTCCTCAGGGGGGCCAAAAATTTAAGGCCACCCAGGAGAGCTCCAACTCCAGCCTGGGATCTTAACTTTGTCTTGGAAAAACTCACTCCTCCTCCTTTCGAGCCAGCTGCTACTGCAGATTTAAAATGTCTTTCCTGGAAAACAGCTTTCCTTTTGGCAATCACTTCTGCAAAAAGGGTATCTGAATTACAGGCCCTTATGGCAGTGGAACCTTTCATCATCTTTCATGCGGACAGGGTGTCCCTCAGAACCAATCCCTCCTTCATGCCCAAGGTGGTATCCAGTGTGGTTCATAATCAGTCCATTCATTTGCCTGCCTTCTTTCCTAACCCACAGAACAAAGGGGAACGGATACTACACACTTTAGATGTGCACAGACAACTTAGATTCTACTTGAACAGGACTAAACCTCAAAGGAAATCTCAACAACTGCTGGTTGCATTTGCTGCAGGGGCAGAGGGAAAAGCTATTTCAAAACAAGCCATTTCAAAATGGATAGGCCACTGCTATAAGCACCTTGGAAAACCTATCCCACAAGGCATGAGACCACATTCAACCAGCACTGCATCTACCTCTACAGCCTTTCTCAGGGGCGTCCCTACTAGGGGCATCCTAGAAGCTGCTACCTGGAGTTCTTTACTTACTTTCACCAAGCATTATCATTTGTCAATTTTCTCTAAATCCAGGCCTGGTTTTGCCACTGCAGTCTTGCAGGGCCTTTATAGCTGGTCCTAATTCTATTTAAATTTCTCCTCCCAACCTTAGCTGTGGGAATCTACCCAAATGTAATGACTGCAACAGTGAATACACTTGAACATCTACATTTATGGTAAGTGTACACAACTGTACTTTTTCTCACCCAAGTGAGAGATTTCTGTTCCTCTGAAAAAGACTCTGCAGTGATAAAAAAAAAGTCTTCTAAATAGGTAAAAATGTGGATAATCCTGTAACTTGTAGTGTGCTGTAACTGAAGCTAGACAATTCATGAACATGACTGGAGCAGTGTTAGGCCAAAGGTTAAGGCAAAGAACTGTTAATGTGATCCAGACACATACAACCTTAAAAAACATCTCGAGTCTGGATGGACAGTAATGAAATAAGTATCTTTTAAATCTAAGGTTACCAAAAAGCTTAAGGAAGAAGTGAGAGATTTCATAGTAAAAACATTTTGAGCTTGGTCACTATTACAAACTGCTTTAGGAAAACAAGGTCCTGAACTGGTCTCCATGCATTTTCTTTCTTTGGCACCAGAAACATTCTTGAATAAAAACCTCTTGCTTGCTGGGACTGATGAACTGTTTCTGTTACACCCTAAGAAAGCATGTGCTGTATGGCAGAAGAGAACAGAAGGGTTTGGTTTGGTAGATGTGGAATAATTCCTTGGAAAGGAGGGATTTCTTCTGACTTCGATTTGTACCCTGCTGAGTCTGTCTCAGGACCCATTTGTCAAACAATCTGTTACCAAAGAGGGAAACTGAGTTTCAGAATTTCTGAAAGGGATCGACGACTGCCTTGGAGGTGTGGGTATGTGGAGACATGGTCCCTTAGTCATTCTGACTTTTTAATGTTGTTTTGGAGACTTCCGGCTTTCTTTTTAGAAACTCCTTGCCATTGTTATTTAAACATCTGCTTACCAGCATTTGCTGAGGCTGTTGTTTTGTTTCTTGCTAAAAGGGATGTGGGAGCAGAAAAAAACTCTTGGAAAATTTAGAGGAGGGATGAAAAGTATTAGAGTCCCTGTTATCAATTTATCCCTGTCCTCACATTTCTGATAACCTCTGCAGCAGAAAGACCAACAACTAAATTTCTAGCCAAACATGAATTTAAAATCTCATATTTTACATTGTCTGGGAGATTTTCAGGCTGCAACCAGGCGAACCTACTCAACATAGTGTTCGTGGCATCTGCCCTGTATGTAGTATCTACAAAGTCATGAGACTTGAGAAGTAGAAGAAATCAAACAACACAAAAATCAGATTTTCCTCATTGGAAGGAACTGCAGATGAAACATTCATCATACTTTCATAGTGGGTCAAAATAAACTGTAACATATGAGCCGGACAATGCAAAATTCTAATAAATTTGCAGAACCCTACATTTTTTTCCCTAACTTATCATTTGGTTTACCATCAACATCAGAAGTGGAAGAATTACATTTAACAAAATGCCATCTAAAGTCATAGTCACTGGGTCAGGCCTGGGATGTGTGTATAAAAATTTAAAAGACTGATGAACTTTGTACATTCTGTCTGCTTTCTTAGGTGCAATAGGCTGGCTCTCCGGAGGAACCACAGGCTGTAACAAACACATCCTTCAATGTTGGCAGCTCTGGGGGATGGGAGGAAGTACTAGAAATTCCAGATGTTTTTCGTATTTCACTGTTGCAGTCATCACATTTGGGTTATTTGCCTGCAGGTAGCCCTCAGCCACCCTGAATACCAGAGTCTTGGGATTTCTGTGTCGGATGCTGTCGCTTCTTCCATGACATCAGGTCGTCAGGGGTATAAAACATGCAGCCGACACCATTACATCAGTCTTTCTTGCTGTGCGATGCCTGTAGCAGTTCGCAAGTGCCAGTCGTCAGACTCCTGAAATTTTTGTTTTTGGAGTTTCAGACCTAAAGTCTTCTAAAAGATAAGTACCTCGTTGGTGATCTTTTTTCTTTCTCTAACCGATGTCAGAAAAAATTAATAATTGTCTTGCCTGTGGAATGCAAATAACTCACAGAGATTTTCATTCTTATTACGTCACCTGTTTAGGCCCAGACCACAATGTCCCTTGCTGTCGGTTTTGTTCAGTGCCCGAACTATTTGTCATCAGGCTGTTTTTGTAGCTAAATTCATTCGCTCTCGATGTCCGTACTCTGAAATATCTTTGGTAAGCCATCTGACTAATGATCTTCTGAAAAAAACAAAAGGATAAAGACAGAGACAGACCACATAAGCTGCCGACGACACTACCGTTAAGTTAGTCGCCAGTCTATCGGTACTCAGTGAGGCGCTTTCGCAGCCCCTGATACCCGCTTCTACAGATTCGCAGGCCTCTACTGAGACCCATTCGGAGTCCAGTATGCAGAGAGATGCTTCTTCGACTATGGAACCTGCGGATGTCTCTACCTTGGATGGGTCCAGAGCCGCTGTGCAGGCACCGGCTTCTGAGGGTGTTTTCAGGCCTTCCGATCTTCATATTAAACCGACGACTTCCTTTCAAACCAAAAATACAGAATTTCTCAGGCCTAATGTTTGCACTACGCCTAGGAAATGGACTATCAAAGCGCATTCTAAGGCCTACATGCCACAAAAACAAATGATTAGAATGGCTGAGGATCTCATTACTTTAATTAGGGGAATCAGCCTTCCCCTTCAAAAAGACCCAGAACTGATTTTCCTTCTGATTCTTCTGATCAGGAATCTGATTACTCTGATTCTTCTGATTTCCAAGATATACCCTTATCTACCTGTGAGTATTCTGATGCAGAGGATACCATTCCTTTTGCTTCCCCTCCAGAGGATTTTTCCTTTGGTGAAACCCTGCACACCCTTGGAGAACATTTCTGCTGGGAGAGCCAGGACTATTCCCAGTCCAAAAAGAGACTCAGGAAATTTTT
Source organism: Protopterus annectens (assembly GCF_019279795.1). Taxonomy (NCBI): domain Eukaryota; kingdom Metazoa; phylum Chordata; order Ceratodontiformes; family Protopteridae; genus Protopterus; species Protopterus annectens. The sequence goes on from NC_056728.1 coordinate 434,670,489, forward strand.
AAGCTTGCTTCAGCAGAGGCCTCTTGCTATCCCTCCTGTTCTGGAAATTGTAGATGTCTTCCTGGAATCCAGCCTTACCCCTGATACCTTGCCTCCAGCTTCCAGGAAACCTGACAGATACTATAGAGTGCCTGACTCCCACATATTCCTCTTTAGGAATTCTACTGTGGATCCAGACACCATTTCCCAGGGACCTAAAGGCATTAAGGCTACAACTGTCAAAAATCCTACCCCTTCGGACAGGGATTCCAGGGCATTAGATAGATGGGAGAAAAGGTATACACCTCTCCTACGCTTGCCATTTGGGCTTTAAATTGCCACTTTCATATATTAAAGTATCAGCATATTATGGAGCTGATTCAACAAAAAATGTTGTTGATTCCTGATTATGCAGAACACATAGTTTTACAAGAGTTAATGGATTCTGCTAACCAAGTTGGTAAACATACTTTGCAATGTGGGTTTGATGCTTTAGAAGCATCTTGCAGGGCTGCTGTCACTGGGTCTGTTCTTAGAAGACATGCTTGGCTTAAGGAACAGAACTTGCCAGAGCATGTCAAAGTAAAATTACTGGATGTACCATTAAATCAAGAGCGTCTGTTTGGTAATAAAGCAGAAGTCCTCAAAAGAATGGAGGGGAAAGCTAAATCTATGCAAACTGTTAAGGATTTCTTACAATACAGCCACCTAGATTCAGTAGGCATTGGCCTTCAAAAAACTGATCTTTTCCAGTCCCTTCCAGGCCTTCTCAGTCCAAACCCAGGGGCAGAAGACCACCAAGACTTCAGTCTCAGGCTATGAACAGATGTAAGCAATGGAGTGCTCCTATGTCCAAAACAGGGAGTAGTAAACCTCCATCCTTTGGAAAAATTGCACAATGACTTATCCTTAACTCTTCCAAGCCTTGCCCAAGTACTTGCACCTTTAGGAGGAAAACTTGCACTGCATGCCAAAAATTGGCAATACATTACCTGTCTTGGGTCTTAAACATCGTTTCCCAGGGATACAGATTCCAATTCCACTCACTCCCATCCATAAGCAGATGGCCAGACCTACCACCAAACCAGTGGATAGAGGCCCAAAAGCAAGTACTTCCTCTTCTCAGTATCAAGGCTATTTAATCTGTCCCAGCAGAACAAAGGGGTCAAGGTTTTTACTCCAGACTGTTTCTGGTCCCCTGAAAAGAAAACTCTTGGCATCCTATCCTAGATCTGTCTGTTCTCAACACCTTTTTGGTGGTTCCAAAATTCAAAATGTTAACTCTCCAACAGCTGCTTCCAATGCTAGCCAAGGACTCCTGGCTAGCAACCCTAGATTTAACAGAAGCTTATCTGCAGATTCCCATAAGGGAATCTTGCAGAAAATACCTACGCTTCAGAGCAGGCTCTATGCACTGTCAGTTCTCTGCACTTCTCTTTGGCTTATCTACTGTGCCCACGGTATTCACACAGTGCCTTACTCCAGCCATTGCATATTGCAGGCAGAGAGGAATTCAAATTTACCCATACTTGGACGATTGCCTGATTCAGGCGGACAGTCAGGAATTGCTACTTCAGCACCTGGCATTTGTAAAGAGACTTCTGACTTCACGGGAGTACACCATCAGCGAAAAGAAATCACAACTGGTACCCAGCCAACACATTGTATTCCTGGGAGCAAGCTTGAACACAACTTCCCAGATGGCATTCCTCACTCCAGAAAAACAAATTTATTTGACAAACTATTTCAGTCTACTGATCACCAAAACCTGGCCATCTACAAGAAAAATACTGCAAGCCTTATGGTTCATGGCCTCTTGCATTCTACTAATTCCATATGCAAAACTGCATATGAGGAAACTTCAATGGTACCTAAAATGTCTCAGGTGGCAACATTCTAAGGACCTGGAAACAATGATTCCTATCATTCCTTGCCTAAGGACAGAGTTCCTTTGGTGGGCAGAGGCCTACAACCACAACAAGGGACTCCCTTTCATTCTACCCCCTACTGCCCAAACCCTAACAGATGCATCAGACTATGCATGGGGGGCTCACATGGCAGGGCATTGCATTCAGGGCAAATGGAACCCAAAGCAAATGCACTTGCATATCAATCAAAAAGAAATGTTAGCTGGTCAGAATGCTCTGACAGCCTTCAAGGGCCTTATTCTTCCAGGGCAACTATTGGTAAAGACAGACAACACCACAGTTATGTGGTACATAAACAAGCAGGGGGGAACCCATTCCTACCCTCTCTGCAGACTAGCCATGGCTCTATGGAACACAGCCTTGAGCAACCAAGTGCACTTACAAGCTCAACTCCTGCCAGGGAAACTAAATTCACTGGCAGACGACTTAAGCAGAAATCTCATGGATCCACACGTGTGGGAACTGGAACCCCAAATATTCAAGCTTTTGAGGAACAAGTGGGGGGCACCAGAGGTGGACCTTTTTGCATTCCCTCAGAACTATCAATTGAGCAAATATTGTACCAGAACTCCCCACAGCCAAGCTTGTAAAGTGGATGCCTTGTCCTTCACCTGGGAAAGCCTCTCAGTATGTCCCCCCCCCCCCGCCACTCCTCTCAAAGGTTCTACTAAAAATCAAACAGGACATGCCAAGGACAATCCTGATTGTGCCAGACTGGCCATGCCAGCACTGGTACCCCCTTTTGCACAGTATGACTGTGCTACAACCATGGCACCTGCCTCAGACTCCTTCCCTGCTGTCCCTGCAGGCAGGCCAGATTCTGCACCCTCAGCTACAGACCCTGAATCTTGCAGCCTGGCTAATCCCCTGAATTCCACACCAGCAAACCTCAGTAAGCAGATGCTGGATGTCATTCTTGAGGCAAGGAGGCCTATTACTAGAAAATCATATTCGGAAAACTGGAAACGGTACTGTTCTTGGAGCCATTCTCTGGGAATGGGCACAACTGTGCCCAGCTTACCTCATATACTAGATTACTTAACAGAAATGTTCCACAAAGGCCTATCCTTCTCTTCAGTTAAGATTCATGCCTCTGCCATCTCAGCTCATTATAATACTGAGCCACCCCTCTTCTCTCATCCTCTGGTAAAACAGTTCCTGAGAGGAGCCAAAAATGTAAGACCCCCCAGGAGAGCTCCCACTCCAGCCTGGGACCTTAACTTTGTATTAGAAAAGCTCACACTTCCGACCTTTGAACCTGCAGCCACAACAGAGTTAAAATTCCTGTCATGGAAAACAGCTTTACTTCTAGCCATCACTTCAGCAAGAAGAGTGTCTGAATTGCAGGCCCTTATGGCAGTGGAACCCTTCATTATCTTCCATGCAGACAGGGTTTCCCTCAGGACTAGTCCATCCTTTATGCCTAAGGTGGTGTCTAGTGTGGCTTTAAACCAGTCCATTCATTTGCCAACCTTTTTTCCTAATCCTCTGAATAAAGGGGGAAAGGATCCTGCATTCCCTGTATGTGCACAGGCAGCTTAAGTTCTATCTGGACAGGACTAAACCTCTCAGAAAATCTGACCAGCTGCTAGTCAGCTTTGTTGCCGGGGCAGAGGGCAAGGCCATTTCAAAGCAGAGCATTTCTAAATGGATAGCACACTGCATCCATTTCTGCTACAAGCACCATGAGAAACCCACCCCACAGGGGATCAGAACTCATTCCACTACGGCTACATCTACCTCTACAGCATTTCTCAGCGGAGTCCCTAGCAGGGACATCCTGGAAGCTGTAACCTGGAGCTCTGTACACACTTTCACCAAGCACTACCACTTGCTTATATTTTCTAAATCCGGAGCTGGATTTGACACTGCAGTCTTACAGGGCCTGATTGCCAGCCCTAATGCTTCATAACTACCTCCACCCTTCCTTAGCTTTTGGAATCAACCCAAATGTGATGACTGCAACAGTGAAACACAAAGAACATAGTACAGTTGTGTACACTTAGCATAAATGTAGATGTTCGAGTGTATTCACTGTTGCAGTCTTGGTTATCCTCCCTCCAGCCCCCTGACTTCTCTTGATTTCTTTCCTATCCTTTCTGTTTGGCATATCTTATATCATTGGTATTTGTTTTTTGCTGGGGGTATGATATACCATGTTACTGCTTCCTGTTTTGGGGGCATCTGACGTCTGAGGCAAGAAAAACTGATGTAATGGCATCAGCTGCATGTTTTATACCCCTGACGTCATGGAAGAAGCGACAGCATCTGACACAAATCCCAAGACTCTGGTATTCAGGCCGGCTGAGGGCTACTTGCAGGCAGATAGCCCAAATGTGATGACTGCAACAGTGAATACACTCGAGCATCTACATTTATGGTAAGTGTACACAACTGTACTTCATAATATTTCATAATGTTTTCTGAGAGACTGAGAAACCTCAGTGTTCTCCCATTGAAAAAATGTCATATTCTGGAAATAAGCTCAGGGAAAGATAATCCTTGACAGGGAGATTCATGTAACTTGCTGTCCTCCGACTCTGGATCTGAATTCTGCGGAGGAATAAAACTGTATTTCTCCCATTACGTTCATCTGCAGATTCAGTTTCTTGAATCTCTTCAGGAAAAGAGGAATCCCTTGTTCTGTCTTACATGAAATCACCTGAAATGAAGGGTCAGTAGCCTGTACAAGGCCATAAGCCAGACTTACTAAACTCCTCCTGTCCAGGAAACTGGAGCATTAGAAGAAGTTTAATTTTCTGTTTGGCCGGAAAATTTGGGCAAGCAGGATTTTTAATGGCAGCAGCTGAATCCTCAGGGATGGGCACAACATTCTTGTTAAGCAGGGGCTCCTCCTCCAAATAATGACAAAAATGGCTCCTCCTTGCATGCTAAGGGGATCCCAACAACTACAGAAGACGTGGCTAACCCACAGTCCTAGTGGCTGTATGGTCAACATGAGAGGGATCCTGAGATAAAGATGAGTGGTCTGAGGAACCAGTTTTGGCCAAAGCAGAGTTACTCATCTGCGGTTGAGGCAAATTCTAGTGTAATGTGGTAGCAAAGGCTGTTTAGCTAACTTTTTTTTTTTTGTGGCTGGATGAAGGACCAACTGTGGGACTGGAAGTTTGTTCTATCATCAAGCTGAAAATGATCCCTCTTGCCCAGTGAAATTAAGCAGCAGAAGTTGGTAAAAATTTAAAAGTAGTATTAAGTCAATTTTCCCAATAGACTTTACCAGGCCCAAAAAGTAATTTAAACACTAAAAGTGTAAACAGCTGCTAGCCATTTGTTACTGGAACTGATATACTAGTTAACCTGTTAGTATTATTTAATGAAAATGTGATGTGCTGCTGTCATAAATGATTTTGATTTACACTGTCCATAAAAGATATTTGACCTCCTGCAAATAAAATTCAACTGAAAAGGATGAGTCTGGAAAGAGAGACTGTACTGGTGGTGGTGGTGTAGACAACACCTCATATTCCCAGAGTGCACTGCTGCCTAAATGAGGAGAATTTTGATAAGGTCTGATATATATTTTTTAACAACTGATGTCCGTGCTTATCCCTCAAAATAATATAGAGCATTAGTATGTGACAAGATAAGAAATTAGATTGTATGCTAATTAGCAGCATGTAATGCAATCTCAGTTCAAGGTAAATTTTACCTCCTTGTAATTGTATCATTAACTTATTGCTTTTTTAACACAATATTTTGAAGTAACTAATTCTACAGTGTTCCTAATCCTCTGAGCAAATTACTGGACTTGTGTAAAAACTCAGACAGCTATGAAACAAATCTGTTCACACAGCTTTTCTACTTTGTGCACTGATAGTGACGATTATAGGTCCACAACATCCAAGCTGTATTAAAAGGCAAGGCATAGTAGAAGTGGGCTACTGAAGTGTGTTCCAGTGTGCTTCATTTTTCATTTAGAAAACACACTCGAGCAAAGCTGACTTTGGAAACCATGCACTTGGAATGTTTGTCATAATTGCATGTACCATGACAGCTGTGCAGACCTTTTACTTTATTTGACATATAAATGCGGTAGTCTTAACGAATTTATTTAACACACAACGTTTTTTCAAACAAGGTGCAGCTTCTTCCAGAAAACAAATTAACAATGAGGGGAAATGACAACATGATAAGGTGAAACTCATTGTAGTAATTGGTAAACAAGTAGAAGCCTTCACAAGAACAACTTGAAATGCAAACATTAATTCATGTTAGTAATAAGCATTTCAAAGTGTGGAAAGAAATCATAACGTTAAAGTAAAAATCAACATAAAAAGTCATTCAAATAGCAACTCATAAAAAGTAAAAGTAATATAAATAGTAATGGATTAAATCTTAGTAAAAAGTAATAGTAATCATTATAAGTATGAACCATATAATAAGGTATGTTAATTTTAAAGATATTATTTATTATTATACAAACAACAATAATAATCAAAATTAATAATTAATAAGGTAAAAGGAGAACAAACAAGCGGCCACATGAAGCATGAAGTCAAAAAAAAAAAATTTTTTAAAAGGAAAAAAAGTATGCATGCATATGAGTAGAAAAAAATACAAAATCTACAAGCTACTTTAACAGCTCCTCCTAGCGAGTACTGCTGAGTGCTTTTAGTTTTCGTTTAACTTAGCTAAAACGGCCTCTAAAAAAGTCTCCACTCAGTTGCCACTCCAGTTCACGTAGCCCGGTTATTGAGTGTTATTGATGTTATTGATCTATGGCCATAAACGAAACAGGTGGTTGGCAATGTGTTAGCCAAAAGCTAACGCGTAGTTTTTTTTAATTGCATACATATGCTATGCAGACACGGTACCTCCTCTCATCAAGTGATCAGTCAGATAAAATGAGGAAAGCAATCACAAAAAGAGCCAGGTATACTGATTGGTATACACAGTTGAGTGGTACAGTTGAGTGGAGCTTTGTCTGTCCCTCCCCTAGTGTAGAGTGGTGTTCCTACCTCATGGCACCAAACAGTTGCAAAATAAATATGTGGACGAACTAATGGCAAAATCTTACATGGTTGGTCAGAGAGATGTCATTAGGGGAGAGGAAAACACCAAATGTAAGACGTATGTGTGTTAGAACTAAGGCCATAGTACATGGCTTTTCAGATAGGTAGTATTTTCCTTATCTTTTTTGGCTGTAACTTCAAGCCTAATTTCATCAATATTTCATCCTCGGTAACCCTAACCCCTATTAAGGAAATACGTTGTGTGCATGTGCTCTGGAAGTGTCAGGTGTCAAAAACATCACCACACTAACACAGCCCCTAATCCATTTGGCCCCAATTTTTTTTTTGAAGGATTGTGGCTTGGGTGAAGTGCAAGTGTAAGAAATCAATTACAGTAAGTGTTAACACTCAAGATATGTGATACGAGGGACGGTATAACTATTATCTGTAAAGAATATCAGTTTGTACTTCACATGATCCTTTCAAAAGAAGCTGGAAGATGGGATGGATGGGGGTTATATACACTCAGTGGTTTGAAAGGAATCATGGCATACAAGCGCTTATTTGCTAGAACGTAACTTGAAAAAACTGGATCGGGACTTAAAAGCATTTTTGAGTTCAAACAGTTCCTCACTACTATCTCACCCATTTTACTAGGAACCAGAGTATGTGTACTAAAGAGGGGAAAGTAACTCAACTAATTCCTCCCTTAGTTCCTAACTTTCCTGTAAACAAACTTTAAATTTTTGCGTTCGGGTGGTGGCCTTTTATGAGTTGCTATTTGAATGACTTTTATTGTTGAATTTTTTTAATACTATGATTTCTTTTTATTTATTTTTTTTTTTTTAAATAATTTTTTAAGAATTTTTTATTTTTTTTTTTTTCAACATTCCACACCTTGAAAATGCTACATGAATTATGACATGAATTTTTTTTTGATTTTTTCTTTGAGAGTTGTTCTTGTCTAAGGCTTGTTTACCAATTACTATACTACAATGAGTTTTTATTTGACATATGTCAGACTGGCTGTTCAAAAAATAATCTAATCTCAGTAGTTCCTTATGTTATTCACTTGGAAGCAGTCACAGTAGATGTGAAGTCACTGTTAGTTTACTCTGATAAATTTTTTGTATATATAACTAAGATCAATTTAACATCTATTCTTTCAGCTGTTAAATAAATACAACAATTAGTTTGATCATTTTTTCCTCCAATTTAACCTTCTGTTCCCTTATCTTACAGATCGTAATAGCAGCAGTTTGGCTGATTTTTTTTTTTTTTTTGGGGGGGGGGGTCCTAGCATTGCAGATTTGACCATCAGGTTCCCTTCCTAATAATCCTTCTCCTAACACTGATACTACCCAACCTCCAGTTTTGGGACTGTGGTGGAAATAGAATAGATATGGACAGTGGCATTAGTCCAGGTACAGTTTCTTAGATGGAATCACCCAGTTAATTAGGAAATGGAAGAGAAAAGTAGTGTCCTGGAGGTTGAGTGGAGGAGTTGTCTTTAACATCATACTGTGCAAGCACCAGACTTTTTCTTGGTCGTACCCCTCCAGCATGAAAGTGAAGCACAGTTAGGCTTGGCTGGCAGTGAGGCCTGGCCACTGAAGACATACCCACCCTTGGTCTCAGGCAGGGCTGCTAGAGGTCCCTATTTGAGTGGGACTGTCCCGAGATTAGCAATCCCATGCTGAGGCCCGCACTACCTGTTAAAATCCCGGGAAAATAGCCTCTGCTTTGTGAATTTTGATTGGCTCGTATACCGGCATACAAGCCAATCATAAATCACAAAGTGGAGCCACTTCTGTTCAAGGCAGAACAGTAGGCTGTTCTGCATTGAACGGAAGAGGCTTCACTGTGTGATTTTTTTTGATTGTCTCTTGTACCAACATACGGGCCAATCATAAATCGCAAAGTGGAGCCGCTTTTGTTCTGTGCGAAACAGCAAGACTTTTTTTTTTTCTTTTCTTTTTTTGGTCCCTTGGTCCCTACTTGTCCCTTTAGAAATGTGGCAACCCTGGTCTCAGGACAACCTTGCCCCTTCAACAGTCCCATCCCAGTGATCATTTCAAGCTGAACCGTCATTAGGATTCAAACGCGTGAGCCATTAATCCAATTCCGGTTGCTTGACCCATAGTAAGGGCTTCATTTATCTGTGCCATCTGGCTGCTTCAGTCTGACTTCTGTTGCAGCACAGTACAGAAGCGTATGAACAAGCAATGATATGCGTATTCCTCATGCATTATCTAACAATTTCTGAAATATTTATGGATAAATATGAAAAGGACTGCCTTTTCTGAAATAGTACCAAAACTGAGCAAAAACATTATTTGGAATTACAAAACCATACAATAAAAACGTGGCAAAAAGCAAACATGGAAGCAGTTTGTGAGGTGTGAGTATGCCCTCCAGAATAGGAGTTTAAGGAAGATGATGGGCCTTTCATTGATGGGAAGACTATCCTCTTGTAGCACTGAGCTTTGCAACTCCACTGCATGATCCATTACTTCCTTCTGTCAAGCATTATTACTTAGAGTGCTAATTCACTTCACAAACAAGACTAGGATCAAAAGGTTACACTGATCCAGTACAGGTGTATGTCTTTCCAATATCAGCAAAAAGTATTTTGTTAGCTGTAGTACCTTTGTTTTTTCTTTGCCATCCTTTGTGTTTTTCTTCTAATGCTTCTGAGTAGCCAGATTATGCCTTAAAAAGTCATGTTTTTGTTGTTTAAATTTGTAAAATATTTAACATTTATTATAAAATTGTATAGGTTTGTACTGCAGTAATGACTAGGATGCATTTTGAGAAGATCCTGATTTACTTTAACATGCTTTCTTTTTTTTCCTCTCCTTTAGGACAACTGTAGAAGGCGGTTCATTACAGAAGGAAATTCAGCTTTTGCAACCTGTTAACTTGAAAGTTACTGTTGAACGTAATCTTGCTGCTGCTTGGTATAATGAGATTCCTGATTTTAAAATAAGTGGAAGCCTGAAGCCCATGAATGTAAGCTAATAGTTGCTTGTCCAGGTTTTACCACGGAGTAGCATCCTAGTTTTCTGTTCACTGGTATTTTTAGATATTGTATTTATTTAATTTCTTTTCTGAGTCACCCCACTAGACCACCTACAGACACTTTTCAGGGGATTTTTCAAGGGATAATAGGAAGACAAGTACACGTCAGCTTCATTATTACTTGGAATATAGACAGCATATTACACAGTAACATTCAGTGTGTAGTTTGGTATTATTTTTTACTGTAATATAAATGCCTGGCAATCCTTTGTAATTTCTCTGCAGTATTTCAATGGACCAGTTAACATTTATCTGTCTATTGTACTATAGTGGGCATATATCTTGGCAGTTTTCACTGAATGTCAGTGTTTACTTTTCTAATGAAAGAAAAGGTATTTTATTTGTATATATATATATATATATATATATATATATATATATATATATACATACATACATACATATATATATATATATATATATATATATATATATATATATATATATATATATATATATATATATATATATATATATATATATATATATATATATGTGTGTGTGTGTGTGTGTGTATAGATGTTACATACTAGAGAGAAAGAAAGTTTTTCTTTGTGTGTGTGTATGTATATATATATATATATATATATATATATATATATATATATTTATACGCATACACATGCACACACACACACACACACACACGATTGAACTTTTTTTGCTATAAACTGATTTTACCAGTTTGCTCTTGTTCCCTAGTCAGTAGTACGTCTGATAAACCAACAGGATTTAAAAAATACAGTTCTTGTGAGCATAAAATCCCTAATTCAGATGCCCACAAGAAGTGCATCTACTGCTTAAGACCAGGTCACATCAGTGTTTCTTGTGAGGTATGTGCCTCTTTCAGTCCACTAGTCCTCTTGGATTGGCGCAGTAAGCTAATTTTAAAAGGACTTTTACCAACTTCATCGCCTGCTTCTTCTTCTGGGGCTCGAACCCTCTCCAAACTTCCAGGCTCCAGGGAATGTAAAAGACGAGCCCTCTTAGCATCTCCAAGGGCATTGTCGAAGCCATATGAGAAATGCCAGAAAGTTTCAGATCCTACTTCCTCGTATCTGAGCAAGGTCACTTTTCACTTGGATCCACAGGCCCCTTTGGATCTAACAGGGATCATTACTGTCAACTTCTCCATTGCCATCTATGTCTGCGTCGGATCCTACAACCTCAGATTTGACCGTGAGGAGCCGTATTCCTGAGTTCATCCTAAAACCAGTTTCCCCAGCTTCTCCTTCAAAAATCTTGCAAACCCTTACAAAATCATCCAGTCCCACTTCCTCAGTTTTGTCCAGATCTTCTAGAGGCTTGACAGAAGCCGATATAGACAGGATGATGCGGAAGTTTCTCAGGGCTCAGATCCAGATGAGGGTCTTGCCAACTCCGTCCGTTCTTGGATGCGTGAGCACACAGACCCATTCCTTACAGACTCCTTTTCCAATCCGACCCATGGTTTCTGAGCCCCAAGATCTTAGATACCTGAGAGAATCAGCATTGGATCCAAGGAAATACCCTTCCTCGACCCCTACTTTGGATCAGTACAAGTCACAGATCTAAGAGGTTGGCACTGGGTCCAAGGGGATGAGTTTAGCTCTAACTTTCAGTTCCATTCCTCCTCCTTATTTCCTCGGCACCCAACATCTCAGGTCCTGTTATTTCTAGAGGTCTCAGATCTGGGGTTGGAGGGAGGGAGTTTCTCTGAGTCATTCGGCTTTCCAGGTTGCAGAAAGGGCCTTCTCTTTGCTTAGAGAATCCATCCTCTGACATGTTTGATCCTTCCATTCATCATCAGGTCCAAGCAATGAACCATCATTCCTGCCTTAGATCTGCCTGCACAGACTCCCTGATGAAGTCCCTCAATGAAGACACCAACTTTGATGAGAGAGAGGGGTCCTCTCAATCAACACCTGATGACGTCTCCTTCGGAGACATCTTGGAACTCCTTAAACAGAAGGGTGACTGGTCTTCCCAGTCTCCTCCTTCTGAAGAGTTGGTGTTCCTGGAGGCTTTTAGGGTGGGCCTATGTATATCTTGGTTGACCCCCTCCCCCAGTGAACGAACGTATTGACCTAGTTTCCCAACGGGTTTGGAAGGAGCCAGACACTGTTAAGCCCATCCACAAGTGCCCAGACAAATTTCTTAGCTCCCATCTTCAGACAGATGTCACTGGAGTAAGGGTGTTCCGGTTGATGTCATTGTGACAGCAGCTACAAAAAAGGAGCTAACAAAGCAAAGCTCTGCGGTTCAGCCACTGAACAAGGAGTCCAGAGTAGTGGACAGATTTGGAAAGTTCATTTACGTCTCAGCGGTTTTTGCACTGAGATCATTAAATTACCTGGCATACTTTACCCATCTCTAAAGAGATTTGATCGAGGAGCTGTCAAATTCTTTTGCTGAGATCATGTCCGAGGCTGACCTCAAGAAGGTCTGTCCTCAACTGGCTACTCTGTCATCTGTTTCCAATTCCTCGATGAGGTTGATCCTCCCATACAGTGGAAGGTACCTCAAGAGCAGCCAGTTCAGCCATAACCATTAGGAGACATTCCTGGATGAGGCTTTGTGACTTTGCAGAACCCTTCAACGTGTCCTTTGTTAATGCCCCTTTTGATTGCTCTCCCTTGTTGGGGCTATTGGTGAATAAAACACTAACCTGCACCGAGCAGGAAGGAAACCCCCCCATCTGCTATGGGGATCAAATACTATACCCCACAGAGGACCTTTGCCAAAAACCAACAAGGAGGAAAGAAAACTTGGTTCCAGATGTGTCTGGGACCTTTCAAAGACCTGCACGTAGACACTTCCTCCAGAGGCAGAGGGAGAGGTTTCAGTAGTAGGCATTGCCCCAGAGGCAGCGGGAGGCAACAAAACTATGGCTTCGGAGGCTCCTTCTGTGTGAGGCCATATCAGAGCTCCTGAAGCTCTGCCCAAATGTCCATCTCTGGAGGCAGTCGGGGCTTGTCTGTCCCCTGCACCTAGACAAATCTTACAACAATGCCTGGATGCTAAGTGTAATATCCAGAAATTATTACATTCCCATTTCCTTTCCACCTCCCGGACCCAGGAGGAAATTCCCCAATGTTCCACCTAAAAGGACTACGTAGTTCAAGAAGTTTAGAAGCTGGGACTTCCAAGATGGCAGCACATTGAGTAACAGCTTGATGTCCTTCATGGATGCATCTGCAGTCATAACAAGTGGGTTGTCCTGTCGTCAGGCAGCCCAAATCTGTTCAAACTGTTAAAGATTTCTTGCAGGTTCAACCCCCAAGGTTAGCAGGAAACTGGCCTGCAAAATTGGTCCCTTTCTGACTCCACAAAAAAATTCAAAGGGCAGGAATAGAGACGCAGGCAGAAACAAACCAATCCGCCAGGCCTACCCTGCGAGAGGAGCAAACAGTGAACAACAGAGGCACAGACAGCACCTACACCACCACAATCACAGCAACACCACAGACCATCCAATCCTAACTACCAGGGAACAAATAGCAGCTCCTCTAGGCGGAAAGTTAACTTTATTTTCAAAGAACTGGCACTAACACAACAAAAGACAAAGGACATTTTACAACCATAGATCAAGGTTACTGGTTCCTTCCTTCTTTTACCAGTCAAAAAAAAAGGAAATCTCAAATCAAATCAAAAACTCAAGCTCAAAGCTAGATAATGTAATGAGTTATGATGGATGCAAGCTGTGGAAGCCAGAACAAAGAAGACACAGAAGGGAAAGGTCTTTACTCCAGACTATTCTCAAGAAAGGAAAAGAAAAAAGACCAATTGACCCATTCTACCTCGTCCACAATAATCATTGTCCATACATCATTGTCCCAAAATTCCAAAATGCTGCACCTCTCTTCATGCTTTCCCATGCTGGGCAAGGAGTCTTGGCTGCTCAAGCAGGCAGACCTGCCCCGCCCCCATTCACCAATCTGATCTCTCAGATGCAGATTTCTGCAGAAGAGCACTCACATTCTCCAGCATTGCCCTTTGGCTTATCTACTGCGCACAAAATGGAATTGGACACAGTACAACAAATGGCATTCCTGACTACAGAAGAACAAAAAACACTCCTTTTTTTCTTGGCACTAACAAAAGAAACGAACAAGCACAGCAAGAAAAGTTCTGCAGGCCTTGGGCTTTGGCATCATGCATAATCTTGGTCCCATCAGACACCAGAGAAACTACGAAACTACAGTGGTACCTAAAGAATTTATGGTCCCAACACAGACACAGTATAGAAACAGAAAAGAAACTTCACTCCATCCTTAAACATGCTTTCCTATGGTGGGCTCAGGCATGCCAGTCAAAACCCAGCTCCACTCCTACCTCCAAGCAGATGTCAACCATCACAACAGAGATCAACTTCACCCACATCAATCTAAAGAAATGCTGGCTGGCAAACTGGCAATCAAAAAAGTTCAAACCATTTTTCTCAAAGAGGGCCAGTTGATGACAGACAACACCACAGTCATGTGGTAACAGGGAGGCACTCATTCATACCCCCTGCAGCAGAATGACCTTGGAGCTGTGGACCCTGGCACTCAACAACAAGTTACAGGCAAGGCAATATTTTGTACCGGAAACAATGCTCTAGCAGATATATTAATGTTAAAGAACTGCCCATGATGCCCACTTGAGCTGCTGGAGACTACATCTCATCTCGAAAGAGAAATGGGATGGCCACAGATAGACCTATTAAAATTCTGCACAAGGACATTCCACCCACTAGCATGGAAAGTGGGACTCCTCCTCCTTCAACTGGAAAGTGCCAGCATATGCATGCATTCCTCCTCTTCTTTGATACACAAGGTACTACTAAAAATCAAGGAAAGAACGCCAAAGGATCCTGATAGCTCCAAACTGCTGGCTAACAACACACTGGGTACCTACTGAAGCATGTCTCGAACAATATGAACTATGCTGGAAAATGGAAAAGGTTTGTCATTTGAGTACGGAAAGAGGAAAAATGTGTCAAAACATGGAATGCCTACTATTCTGGCTGAGTATCTGAACCTATCACCCTTTGAACCAGCAGCAAACAGCAGACCTACAACACCTGTCATGAAAACTGCTTTTCCTACAGCACAATTTAGCCAGCAAGGAGGGTTCAGAGAACTACAGGCCTTAATGGTGCCCTTCTGCATACCTTGGATGTACATAGAAGCTACGCTTACTACTTGAAGAACAAAAAAAAGCAGAAAGACTGACCAACTTTTTTTAGCCTGAAGGGAACAGGAAGAAGGAAAAAAAATTTCCAAACAGACACCCAAATGGATAGGAAATTGAATATGCATAACTTACACATCTATCCAAATTTTTAGCCTGCAGAGGGCAAACACTGAGGAAAATGGCGTCGGCTGATGCTTTTATACCCGACAACAGAGAGAGATGTGATGAGTGCGACATTTTCTAGCTCTCCCAGTGTGACAACATAAACTCAGCAGAGGAGAGTAGACTTGTATTTATGGTAAATTTCAGTAACTGGCTAGTAAGTGCACTGACTGGATGTGAGGAATAAAGAAATACAGAAGACCTGGAAAAATCAGCTACAAAAAGTGAGGAAAAAACACTGACTGGAGTAAGTTGTGCAGCTGTTCAGAAAAAGCAATGCAACTTTTAGACTTGACTTTTTCTGAAGAGTCTGTGTTCCTGGAGGCTCCTGGGTGTTACAGGAGGATATAAGACAACTGCATACAGACCTGGTAAAAATAAAGAAAACACTGATGAAGTATATCAACACAAAGAACAAAAGGCTGGAAAAAATGGAGGAAGCTTTAAACAGATATTCAGATGAGATGATAAAACTGCAAAAATCAGAGGTCGAAAGAAAGAAAAGGCTGGCTGTAAATGAAACTGCTCAGGAAGAGATGTTTCAAAAATAAGAGAGTAAGAGGACAGAGCATGTATGGAAAACTTGAGATTTTCAGCTATACCAGAGAAGTTGGAAGGAACAGACTGCATTCATTTTATGAAAGCACAAATAACCAATTGGACTAGTATTCCACAGCAGGAGTTGTTAGTTGAAAGGGCTCATTGTGTGTATGCTCCAAATCTATATATAAGAAAGCAACCTAAACCTTTAATGGTAAAGATGCAATCATAACAGCAGAAGGAGATGATTCTGACAAAACTGTGGCAGAAGGACAAAATACTAAAAGTGGGAGACAGCAGAGTATTTGTGGAGAATGATTACTCATTGCACACCAGACAGAAGAGGAGTAAATTAATTCCGCTGTTCAGGGAATGCAGGTGTGAGATTCAGACCGGTATATCCATCTGTCATTAGGGTATTCTTACCTGGAGGGGCAAAATAATTTTTTGATGGTGTGTGCTAAAGAGGAAATACAAAATTTGTCCAACAAAAAGTGAGCTGTGAAACAGAAGGACATGCTGCTTCTTGTTCTTCTGGTAATAAAGACCGCATAGAGACTGTA
Source organism: Protopterus annectens (assembly GCF_019279795.1). NCBI lineage: Eukaryota > Metazoa > Chordata > Ceratodontiformes > Protopteridae > Protopterus > Protopterus annectens. The sequence continues at coordinate 434,686,872 of NC_056728.1, forward strand.
CCTGTGAAACCTTTTCCAGTATTTCAATGGAAAATTTTGGAGAGAAAGAAGGGAGCACGAGATTTGACTAGAATAATCAAGAGTATGTTGGAAATGAAGCAGAAACAGGATTTGGGTGATGGAGAAGAACAATAATAAAACTAGTAACTTATTGTGAGATCACAATTCAATAATTATATTTGTAAAATGTGACAGAACAAGAAAATCTGGAAGTATTGGACTTTTTCAAAATTTGTTGGACTTGTGGGGCACTAAAGTATATGCCCTACTTTGTGTTGTTAATATTCAGAAGAATGCTTTGGGGGAGGGGAAGTGAGGGGAAAAAGCTAGCTGTAAGTAAAAAAAAAACCTTTCTTCTCTTGTGGTGTATGGTTTTCTTCGGATGCTATTTTTAAGTCTGTTGGGGATGGTACATAGGTTCATAGATGTGTACTAGGCTAATGGCCCTGGAGCCTTTACAAGCCTAGCCCATAGGATTACCCTGGCATCGTGACATCCAACCTTGTTTCCTAGTGCCTCTGTTGAGTAGAGCCACTGGAGTGATCCCTGGGGTGAATTTTCTATTTCCTATCCATTCATTCAGATTTTTTCTTGAAGAGGGCCAGTGAGGTGCTCTGCTTGACATGTATGGGAAGTCTATTCCATAGCATGGGCAGTCTCTGGGTTATGAACCTGCCCCTCTAGCATGTTTTGTTGATTGTGGTAATGAGGTTGAGGTCTCTGGAGCATGTGGTGTGGAAGGATTGGGATTTCTTTAGATGTAGCATTTCTAACAGAGCTGGGACTGACATTGCTTTGTAAGTCAAGCAGAGATAGCCTCTAAGTAGGTGATATGAGACAGAGAATAGATGTTTTTTGTGTCTTTCCATATAGGACAAGTGTTTAAGGCCTAGAATCCACCTTGTGAGGTACTTTTGTGACCTCTCCAGTTGTTGCAGGTGTGTAGTGAGGTGCATGATAAATTGGGCATTGTACTCAATGATTGGCCTAATGAGGGAGAGTAGAGGAAGACAGTGACATCTTTCTTCCTGGATGCAAGACCCTTAGTAATGAGATGTGCCACATAAAAGGACTTTCTGACCACAGTGGCAGTGTGGTGGTCAGAAGAGAGGTTGCTGTCAACCTGTGTTCCCAGATCTCTTATAACGCCTTCTGTGTTCAGTGGACTATCATCAATGTGGTAATTCAAGGGAGCTGGGTTTTTCCCAAGGGGGAGGAAGACACATTTTTTGGCATTGAGTTTAAGGCCATGGTTCGGACACCAGTCGTTGGTCTCAGTGAGGCCTTTCTGTAGGATGTCAGCATCACTTAGGGAGTTAATAATTGCTCCCAACCTGCAATCATCTGCGAACTTTGTCATCCAGAGTCCCTTCATGTTGGCCTGGACTTCAGAGAAGTTGATAAACAGGAGAGGACCCCGGACCGAACCCTGTGGGACTCCATTCGTGACTGGTCAGCAGTCTGTCTTAGAGTCCGCTACTTTCACACTGTGGGTTTTATCTGTGAGCCAGTTTGCAACCCACCTAGTGATATAGGGGTTGATGCCCAGCTTAGTGAGTTTTTCTATGATTCCTGAGTGGGGAATGGTATCAAAGGCCTTGGCCAGATCAAGGTAGGCTGTATGAACCACCTTGCCTTCATCCACACCTCTGGTGACTGACTCAAAGAAGTCGACCAAGTTGAGCAGGCATGATCTCCCTTTCACAAAACCAAACAGTGTAGGATCCAGAGTTTGGAGATTCCCTATATCCTTGTTTATTAGGTCCGTGATGATGCTTTCCATAGCTTTGCATATCAGACTCATCAAGCTAATGGCGCGGTAGTTCCCAGGGTTTGTAGTCTCTCCTCCTTTGTGGAGAGGGATAACTGTAGCAGTGCGCTATTCGATAAGGCCAAAGCCTGAGGTGAGGCTGTGATTGAACAGGGCACACAGGTGAAGTGCCAGTTCACTCTGTAGTTCATGTAGAACACAGTCAGGGATATTGTCAGGTCCCATAGAAGCTGTAGTCTTGGCCTTGGACAGTGCTGTTGTAACCTATGCAGCAGTAGTACTGGGTGCCTGGCAATCTACTGATGTAGTGATTGGTCCTCTGGGGGGGGGAGGGAGTGGTAAAGTTGGCACTGAATCTGGTAGCCAGTATATTGGCAATATCTGTTGGCTTGGTATAAGAGGTACCATTGTGCAGTAGCTCAGAGCAAATCTGGGTATTGCCGTGGAGTTTCATTACATAACTATAGAAGGCCTTGTGGTTGTCTTTACTATCTGCTGCAATTTTGTTTTCATAGCTAGCTTTAGAGGATTTGATGAGGGATCTCTACCTTTTGTTGAGCCTGATAAAGGAGGTTTTTCCAGTCTTGGGCCTTCACGTTATTCCGCATCATTTTCCTCCTCCTGTTGTAGAGTTTGTTTATGGCAGGGGTCCACCAGATTGGCTTCCTTTTTTTGAGGAGAGCGTCTTGGTTCAATTGGGTATGGCGAGATCCATGCAATTGTGTACGTGTGTGTACAGTGCATTGGTGTATGATTCGATGGTTATGCAACCATTCTCCATTTGCATGGGTGCCGTGAAGTTAGCCACCTCTGTTTTTTTAGGAGCCCAGAGGTAGCTTTGGAGAAGTTTTTCATGGTGGTTACCTTTTGGAGGGGGGGGGGGGGGCAGTGGGAGGGATGTGGATTTCCAAGGTGATTAGTTTATGGTCAGATCTAACCAGGGAGGAGTAGACTATTGGTGTAGAGCAGTAGTCGCCCATGTTAGTAATGACCAGGTCAAGGATGTTGCTACCTCTAGTGGGGGTAAGAATGAGCTGGTCCAGGACATTAGAATTAATGAATTCCAGGAAGCGTTGGGCAGGTGTATTGGTACATAAGTAGTTTTCACAGTTAATGGAGGGGTAGTTGAAGTCGCCAGGTATGACAGTGTTAGGTTAGACCTTAATATTCTATAGGGTGCTTAGGAACGTGGAGTGCGAGTCTTGGGACATGGTTGGGGATCTATAGCAGGCTACGACCTGAATCGCTGTCTTAACCAATGTTAACTGCACCTGAAGTATCTCAGATGTTTTATGTTGGGCTACCAGTCTGGAGATGTGCACATCCTTTATGAATATGGAAACACCACCGCCTTTGGAGCTTCGACCCAAGTTCTGGGGCCGAAAGTTGTGGAATGAGTTATAGCCTGGTAGCGCAGAGATGCTTTATGCTGCCTTGAACCAGGTCTCTGTTACAGCACAAATTTCAGTGTTCTCCATTAAAAGGAGAGCTTCGAGTGAGTGCATTTTCAGATTTGGACTTCTAGCGTTGAGCAGCATGACCCTCAGATTGCATTTGTTTGTAGCTATTATGGTGGTAATTTGGTCTTTGGAGCACCACATAAAAAAGGGTCTATGGGGTGTCAAGAGCCTTGGCCAGTATCTGGAAGCCCAGGGGTGACAGATGCAGGCCATCTCTGACAGAGCATCGAGGTATGTCAGTCATGTCATCCCAGGCAGACAGATACTGAATCCCCTTAGAATGACACCAGAAACTTAGCCAGTTGTTGAAACCAATCATTTTCTGCTTGTACTCTAGTATCATTCTGGGCGATGGTAGGATGCTGCTGAGGGCTAGGGTCATACCCGCCTGGGCTACGTAATCCGAGAGCTCCTACATTTTTCCTGTAGTCCAGGGAGATGTCTCAGGTCATTCACACCCACATGTACAATGACAGAGTCATATTCGTACCTGTTGTTGAGGGATCTGAGTGCATGCGTTATGTGGCAGATCCAGGTGCCTGACCAGCAGCTGACTGTTACTTTCTCCTTATTCATCCTAGTGAGTGGGACATCAGTGTGCCTCACTATCAAGTCACCTATGACTAGTGTGTTGGCATGCTGTTTTGCCTTAGAGACTTTGGTTGAGTGGCACAATGTTTAGGAGAGTTATATCACTCGTGATTAGTTTTGTGTTGTGGTGGTCAAGTGCATTTCTGTCTTGGAGGTCTTTGCTGTTTGGGTATAGTTTTATTGAGAGCCTCCACGAAGGTGGGTGTGTGTTTTTTTTATGTGAAGGGAATGCTGGTGTGTGTTCTGGAGGGCTATGTGTTCCATCTGGTTTGGTGCAAGTGTTGACCTTTTCTTCTTGACCAGCTATTCCGGTCTTGGCTGGAGAGTGCTTGGCTTCCTCTTTGGATATATAAGTGCATCTCTCGCATGTCTTGAGTGTTGGGAGGTAAGAGGAGAGGGTTGTCATTGTACATGAGGCAGTTGCTACATTGCCTCAGGATGCCTAAGTTCACTAGGTTAATAGGAGAAAGCACAGGGAACTGACCTTTAGACATGCCTGGAGGGTGGGCATTAATAAGAAGTAATGGAGTTGTTTCCCTGTAGAACATTTAGTGCTGGTAGCACTTTTGTGTGCTACAATAATTGCTTCAAGAAGTCTGGTAAAGTGCTAAACTAATAAGCTAGTAAAACTGCAAGAGAGGAGAGAGCTAGTAGATCTAAGGGAAAAATTGAATAGCAGACTTTGGCACTGTTCAGAAGCTTGCAAACAGTCCTGGATATAGCAAATCTGTTTCAGGACTAGACTAGTTGCAAGAACGACGGGAAAATCGCAAACATGGGCTTTTAAACCAGAAAGTTGAAAGAGATGGAAAAACTGCCCAAACGGCCAATAAACTATAATTTCTGGACCAGACACCACTCCTCTTGTGGTAGAATAGGCTACCTCGTGCTTACCACTCCCGCTGACAAGCTAGAAGGCTTTCCTCCAACACAGAAAGGCTTATGAGCCTCAGAAGCTTGCAAACAGTCCTGGATACAGCAAATCTGTACCTGGACTAGAATAGTTACAGGAAAGGTGGGAAACAAGTGCTGTTTTTTGTTTTCTGTTTTCTTTTTCTTCCCTCTTCTCTGTCTTGTACAGTTTTGAGAAATATAGGCAATGCAGTGTAAAAAAAAAAAAAAAAGAGAGCCTGGTTAAAAAGGCATGCCAGAGTTAGAATTAAAGTGCTTCTTCTCATTCTTGCATGGGGAAATGACTGGGTTAAGGACCTTTGATTAGTTTTAAGAGACAACAAGTAAATGAAAAAGAATATTGAATATTATGAGGCCTTTTTTTCTAGCAAATGCGTGCATACTTAATAGCAGTTCTGTAGCTGGTATTAGTGTTTCCATGGAAACAGTCTGATACAGAGAAACTGGTGACAGTCTAGTGGAAGGGGATTGGCTGAGGGAGAAAGAAAAGACAAATTGGCTCGGGCATAATGTTCTTTGAAAGCAGTCAGGGTTTTCTCAGCTGGGAGAGCTTTAACAATAAGACAAAACCAATTAGACTTGAAGTAAAGTTTTCTCAGTTTTTTAAATGCAGCAGTGATACTAATATAAACAGGTGCTTTTTTTTTTTTTCTTTTTCTCCCTTCTCCTGTCTTTTTCTTTGTTCAGTTTTAAGAATTGTAGGCACTGCAATGTGAAAAAAGGGAGAGGGGAAGAGGGGAGAGGAAAGGTCTGGTTAAGAGAGTATGACAAAAGAAAAATAAGTGTACTTTTTCCCATGCTTGCATAGGGAGATGATTAAGACCCTAGGCATTATCCAGTAACAAGTTTATTACAAAGCATGTAAATGAAAAAGAATATTGAAATATTATAAGGCTTTTTTTCTGGTAAACAAGATGTCCTTAGCAGTTTTGTGTCTGGTTTGCATGTCATTAGAAGTCAATTTGATATAAAGAAATAGCTTGGAGAAAGTATTTACTGAAAAATATTCAAGTGTTTTCTCAGCTGGGAGAGCTATAAAGATAGGCAGAATTAAATAGCACTTACTAATAGCACAGGCTGTACCATGCATCTTAGCATGACTAACCTTTCTTTTTGGCTAACTCTAGCCTGTGTGGCTGTGAACTTAGAACTTTTGTTCTTATTAGAGAGCAAAAACGTCAATACTTGAAGATGTACATAGTTTTTTTGTGCTGTTATTAAGTTGATATGTTTTTTGGGGGGGGCTGTTTGTTCTCTTTGAGGGCTTTCAAAAAAAACAAAAAATTATGTAAGACGTGGCATAGGCTCAATTGGAATTGACATGAAATAACTGTATAAAAGACCAACCTGCCAAACGGTATATGCATGTGACATAAAAGTTGGAACTAGACATTTAAAAAAAATGCACTTAAACATAAAAGGTGGTAATAGTAACTATATAAAAAATTGTTTTCTGTAATGTCTTTCAGTCTGAATGGTCTTACAGATAAATATAAAAAAGAAAGGGTAGTGAACTATATGCAAATAGATATGCTACAGGAGACACACCTGGAAGGAACTGGACATGTGAAAGATTTTCAGGATGGTTATTCAGCGGAATGTCTGGGGCAGAGGAAAAGAGGAGTACTTACATTCATTGCAAGAGGACCTAGAGTAGTGATAGAAGAGAAAAAAAAGATAATAATGGAAGATACATAATACTAAGGGGCTACTGGCAAGGGAAGAAGATTACACTTGCATATATTTACATTCCACCTAAAACTGCTATAATGGAGCTTAAGAAAATTCTGGGAGAAATAATCAGCTTTCAGCAAGGAATATTACTTGTAGGTAGAGACTGGAACTTTGTTTGCAGCAGTGAAAATATAACAAAGGAGAGTAGATTTTTGAAGAAATGTATGAAAACATTTGGCATGGTAGATGTGCATTCAGTACTTAGGAGTTCTGAGTGAATTTACGTATTCTCCATGAATCAAAAACTGGGCTAGGCTAGATAGAATTTGCACCTCCCAGGAACGTATGCATTTTATTTTATTTATTTTACATTTGTTGAATGGGAAAGTCCGTCTCTGCTAAAAATAGCCCTTTTTCAGTGGAGGCTCAGGGAGAAAAGCACCGAAAAATATTATACAGTACAGTTAGAATTAAAAATTGCAGATGTACAAAAACAAATTACAGAAGACATATTCAAAGAAGCTAATATATGGTGTATGCAGCATTAGATAATTATTATATGTTTACATGTTTTAATAGTATGCAGGATGTATGAGAAGAGATATAAACATACAGTCGTAAAGCAATAGTTCAGTATAAAACATTATTTGTTTTCACGTGGCAGTTTGGAGGAGGTATTTAGAAAAGAGAAGAGTTTGACTAAAGAATGATACATCTAAGTTAAATGGGACTGATAGGCAAAGTAGGGAAGGTAGAAAAGTGGAAAAGGTGGAGAGTGGAGGATAAAAGATTAGAATAGTGTTTAATTAGTGGGTAGATTTAGGGATGGGAATCTATTTTATGTTTGGTGTAAACCGAGGCACGACCAGAGAGCTTTTAAGTGTTCTTTAGCAGCTGCTATGAATTGTTTTGGTTGATTTAGTGATCTACTATGAAGAGGAAGTTTGTTCCATGCAATGGTAGGATGATAGTTGTATAAGTTGCATCCCATATTAGTCCTAGCTTTATAGATATGTAGTAGGTCTTGATTAGAGTTTCGAAGTGATCTCATTGGAGAGTAGTGGGATACATAGGAGGATAAGTTAGAGCAGTAGTTTGGTTCGTATAATATAGAGTGTCTAAACTGGAGCTGAGAAAGAAGAAGCCGGTTAGGAAGTTTCAGCCAGTTTAGTTGCCGAAGTGAGACACAGTGATGTGTTTTATAGTTATGTTGTGCAGAGAATTTGGCTACTCTGTTATATGTTGAGTTAAGTTTTGTTAGGAGAGTAGTGTTTAGATTTGTGAGTATTTGTGAACCATATAGTAGACTGGGTAGGAAATAAGTATGGGATAGGGTTACTTTGGCTTTGAAAGTCAGAAACTTTCTGTTTCTGTAAAAAAGGCCTAGTTTTTAATGAGTCTTCCTAATACAGTTATTTATGTCAAGTCAAATTTAAGTTGATCATCTATGCTGACAAGTAGGGGTTTGGTGCTAGCTTCAGGAACTATTGGAGTGTTATTTAGCGACAGTGTAGAGAAGTTAGTTTTTAGATGGTTAAGAGATTTAAGGAGGAAGAGTAAAAGTTTAGTTTTTTGAAATTCAGAATTAATTGGTTGTTGGTGAGCCAGGTTTCCACTGATGTAAAGGCTTCCTGAGTAGTAGAGTTAAGACCAGAGGGAGAGTCAGAGATAGTGATCACAGAAGAATCATTTGCATATTGTGCAAGTGATGACTAAGAGCAAGAGGTATAGCGTAGATGGGTGAAGATATTAAATAGCAAAGGACCCAATGTGGAACCTTAGGGAACTCCCATTTTACAGGGCAGGGGGGGTGCAGAGAGCCATTTCACTGATTGTAATCGATCAGAGAGATAATTAGAAAACCAAGAGACAGTGGTGGGGGAGAAGTTGAGATTAGTCAGTTTAGCCAGAAGTAGAGAGTGTGAGATGGTATCAAAGGCCTTAGGAAGGTCTAGAAATAAGCAGGATATGAGTTTATTCTCACAAACCAGTGAAATAATGTTAGTAAAGAAGATAAGGGCAGTGGTTGTACTGTGTTTTGGACGGAAACCGTGCTGAGTGGGTCTAAGTAGGTCTTCCTGTGTTAGGTATTGCAGAGTTTGTTTATTATACATTTTTCAAGTAGTTTAGAGAGAGGTGACAGAATTGGTATTGGCCTAAAATTAGAGATCTCTTGGGAGCTACCTCCCTTGTGGATAGGTAATGTGTAAAATTCTTTCCAGATGGATGGTACTTTTGAATGAGATAGAGCGGTTGATTAAGCTGGCTACCGGAAAAGCAAGAGTATCTGCTGCTAGCTGGAGGAAGTAGGAATGAATGTTATCAGCAGAAGTAGAGCGTGGTTTTAGTCTGGAGAGTAGAGATTTGATGTAAGTAGTAGATGCAAAGAAAAGTGTTTGAGGGGATTGGAACTAGGAGATTCAACTGTGAGATTAGGATCCTTAGCTGGGGGAGGATTTATATTGACCATCTTTGTTAGTCTCAATGAAGAAGGCGTTAAAGATGGTGGCAGTTTTATCAGGTGTCTTATTTGGGTAGGGATTCTGAGAGGAAAGGTTACCTGGGTGCAGTATTTGATTGACTGAATGCCAAAACTTTTTGGGATTAGATTTTAATGTTGTAGGATGGTTAAAATAGAATTCTTTTTTTTTGTCTTCAGCAATGTGTTTTTTTATCAGGTTCTAAGTTGTTTGTACTTTTGCAAGTCAGAGGGGAGTTTATATTTCATCCAGAATTTCCAGTGCCTGTCCCTATTTCTCATTAGTGTGCGGGTTTCCTTAGAGAGCCTTGGGGATATTTTATATTTTATTCTAACAGTGTGGAGAGGTGCAAGAGAGTTTAGTATATCAAGGAAAATGGAGTTAAAAGATTGGACTGCCTCATCCAGAGTAATGTCCTTAAGGCGATTCCAATTTATTCTAGTGAGAATGGTCTTAAAGGTATCAGGAGAAAAGTTTGAAAGTTTTCAACAAGTTATGTATCTATGGGATCTGGTGAAATGGGGAGTGAATCTAGTGAGTTTTATTGTAGAGTGATTACTAAGGGTGTTGGGTAGGGTTTCAGGGTTATGATATATAGAAGGGTCAGATACTAGTATCCAGTCAATTAAGGTACTTGGAATTAGTGAGTTATTGTGTGTGAGTATAGATAGTAGTTGAGTAAAGGTATGTAGATTAATGCATGAGGCCGAGTTTGGGTTATTTAAAGCTAGTCAATTTATATTTACATCACCAAGGAGAATTCATTCTTTCGAGTAGTGTTCTGTGGGATAGGAGAGGAAGTTTTCTATCAGGGGAATATTATTTCCTGGAGGAGTATAGATGGCTACTACTGTAATGGTGCAAATGTTATTGAGTTTAAGGTTTGCTGCTAGGATTTCTGTTGGGGAGAAAGGTGGGATTGGTTCATTAGTACAAGTGAGGGTTAGATGATTAGAGTAGATGATTGCGACTCCACCTCCTTTTTCTTTAGGCAATCAAGGCGAAGTGTATTATACCCTGAGGGAAGAATGTCACTGTCTGAGATATGTGGTTTCAGCCATGTTTCTGTGAGGGAGATTATATCAGGGTATGGTTGGCAACCTAGGCATGGAATTCAATGTTTTATTGAGTATGCTTCTAATATTCATAGAATAGAATGAGATGTGTTTTTTGGTGGGGTAGGGGCGTGTTTGTTGGGAGGAATAGCATTATTGGAGGGTGTGGCTAAGACTGGTCCTGGGTTAGGGTGAATGTCTCCTGATAGAAGTAGTGTAGCAGGATGGAGGTGAGACTTGTATAGCTGCAGAGAGATTCAATTTTAGTGAAAGAGGGAGGAATTATGATTTCTAGGTAGAGGAGTATTTAATGGAAGAATGGATGAGGAAATGTCCACATATTGTTGTTGATAAGAGAAGATATGGTCATGAGATTTTGTAGGGCTGTTGTTGACCGGAGTTAAATAAGGATGAAGGGCTGTTAATGAGGAGAGAAAAAATAAAGGCGGGAGATAAATAATGACATACAGTGTGATAGTCATTTGAAGGATAAAAATAATCAGTTTATTTGAGTTAAGTAGAACTTTATAAAGAAGGTGTATTAGATTAATAGGGCTTGTGTATGTGTAGTTGAGGATGGGACCAGTAGGGGGTGTTAGAGAGATGAGAGTTAGGATCAGTAGTGAATAGTGCTGTAGACTAGAGAGAAGGAGGAGGGAAAAAGTAGTGATAGATCAGGAGGACGGGAAGGGGTATTGTGTATGGATAAGTATAAAGGAAATGATATGGGGGTGGGAGGGGAGCAAAGTGAGCCCAAGCATAGATAGCCCCGAGTCTCAAACTGCTGCAGGAAAGTACACTATAGTCACTGAGTCAAAAACGTGTTTCTAGGGCTTGGCGAGCAGCTCAGAGAAGGTAGAATGAGGCAAAGAGGGCACAGTTGATGGAACAAGTTGACACAAGTTAGCTGCAGTTTGCAGTTACAAATGACAGAAAACCAGGAAAGGAGTAAAGAAAATTAAAAGCAATGGAGACAGACTAAAGGAAAGAATACAGATGAAGCAGCGAAGGCTGAAGGAGTTTTGGCAAGGTCCCTATAGAGTGGGAAAGGCCAGAGAGTCTTAGCGATTCAGTTTAGGCTAGTGTATATATCAGTTAGAATGTAAAAGAAATAAGACAAACAAGTGGGTATGGCTACTAACGATCCTAGTAGGGAGTGATCTCTAACCAACCTAGTGGCACTAGTCAGTTAGTTTAACTATGGAGGTGATCCTCCAAAGAACATACTTAAAAAGTTTGTTGAGAGCACTGGGAGAAGTTATGTTCCATGTCTGAGCAAGGGTAGAGGTCTTGAAACACACCCAACAAGTATTTCAGATCATGTGCCAATATTAACTAAAATAAAAACACAGGGTAATGAAATAAAAATGAGACAGTGACGCTTTCCCACCTATTAGTTGAAAAGAGAGGAATTTAAGGAATGGGTTTTGGAATTAATTCAGGAGCTACTAAAAAATAGAATTTTTTCTGAAACTATAGCTAAGAAGTAGGACAAAAATTAAAGTATAGTTTAAAACTAGAGTGGAAATAAAGAAAAGGGAGTTATGGTTAAGAAGTAACGAGTTATTTAGAGGGACTGACAAATGTTAAAGTATTGCAAAATACGGAGAATCACCCAGAACAAGAAAAGGAGCAACTGCAGAATGCTAAACAGAAAATAAGGGATTACCTCCATAATATGCATGCGTTTAGAAAATTTGCTGTTAAGCAACTGTTTTTTGATAATTCTAGAACACAGAAACCTTTTTTGCACAACCACTCAGTCAACAGAAAGTGGAAAGGTCAGTCACTAAGCTTAGGGAGCCTATAACAAGGAAGATAATAGATAAGAAGTATTAGAAATATTTCAGAGATTTTTTAAAAGTTTGTATAAAACCAAGAAATATGGAAATGAAAGTACAAATGGAAATGTTTATTAAAGAATTAAATATGACAGTGTTATAGGTAGATGTGGTTGAATTATTAACAGGAAAGGAAGAGATGAGATAAAAATGACTATCTGTAAACAATCTGCAGGAAAGTCCCCAGGAACAGATGTTATTCCTGTGGAAGTTTGGAAGCTAGGTGGGAAAAAACTGATAAAGATCATGTAGAATATGTGTGTGTGTAAGAAGCATTTCTAAGGACTGAACATGCATATAAATAGCAAGCATGTGCTAACTTCAGTGCTATTTTGAGAGTGCAGCCAGTGAGTGAACGTGAATGAGAGATAGTCTGTTTATAAGTTTATTTAAGTTATTTACCTCGTTTCCTGATGTGTTTGTACATAATAAAGCTGCTTGAACATAACCCACGCTGGTTCGTCTATTCCATCCTAACAAGACAAGTGAGACGAACGACTTGTTGGCAGAACCGGGATACCAGAGACTATTTTTCAGAGATATGAGGTACAGAAACAATGATAAAGGGCAGAGTAAGAGAAATGAGAGCAAAAAAGGGCCAGAAGTAAGTTAAAGATAATGAAAACTTGCAAGAATGCGTATTTTGTTAAAAGAGGTAAAACGGAGCATTACAAGGGCACAACAATGCAGTACTAAACAAACAAATAGCACATAAATGTTTATTAAGCAAACGAAAGGCATAAAAAGTTTTTTTAATTGAGGAAAATTTTCAAAGTTAAGATGTTTGATAAAACTATTGCCAGAAAAGTACATAAGAGGTTCAGAGTCGCCTCGGAATTGCTAACCTAGCATGTTTAGAGTAAAAAAAGTACAAGGGAAAAGATTACATGGACAAAACGAACATATTAAATGGCAAAAAGGGCATATTAAGCATAACTAAAGCAAGGCAACTGCATGTTTTTTGAAAAATTACAGTGTTTTTGCATAAACAATTATTTTTCATTAACTAAAGCTCTTCATAGCATAACTACCATTGTTTGAAGCATTGCATTGTGTGTAAAAGTGCTTACAGTGTGTGTTTGTTACTGTGCATTTATTCGGAAGAGTTTGTTGTGTGCAAAGTGCAACTATTCGTGAAGTGCAGTCAGTGTACTATTGGGCATGATTACAAGTACTGGCATAAATTTCTGGCATGTATATAGTGTCTATATCTATGTACGCATGTGTGTGTGTGTGTGTTCGTTCGTGCAGTTACAAGTGGACTTGGATTGCATTGTGTTTTACTATAAGTTGCTGGCACGGCACTCTGATTTCGAAAACACTCACCACTTGTGTTTAATCAGAATATTGCAGAGAATTGAAGAATATTTGAGCAACAGTACAATATTTTTATACAAGCACCTTACTCAGATAAAGGTGCACGCACCAAAGCATTTATTTTGCTAAACTAGCTGGATCAGAGGCCATTGATAGAGAGCAATCGTTTGTGTATCCACCAGCATTGTATGAAGGTGAAAATCATCATGTTGTTGTTCAGGCTGAATCAAGGGAAGATGCTGAGTGTTTGAAGCGTAAATTCAGAGAAATGTGTAACCCCCAGACCAATGTTACTTTAGAGAAGCATTTGCTTTACATGAGAAACCAAAGGGCAGGAGAAACATTTGCAGCTACATTACAGACTTAAGAAACAAGACTAAAACTTGCATTACCGTCCCATCAGTCTGACAAGCCTCATCTGCAAGGCCATGGAGCGTATTATCATGGAACTTATAAACAAAGACATTGGCAACCTTCAAACACTGGACCCCACCCAGTTTGGGTTTGTGAAGGGCCGATCTTGTCTCCTGAACCTGATTGACTTCTTTGAATCAGTCTCCAGAGCCATGGACAAGGGTAAGGTGGTCCACACAGCCTATCTAGACCTTGCCAAGGCCTTTGACACCATCCCCCACTCTGGAATCATAGATAAACTTACTAAGTTGGGCATTAATCCCTATGTCACCCAATGGGTTGCTAATTGGCTTACTGATAGAACCCACATTGTAAAAGTAGCCGACTCCAAATCCAGCTCCAGACAAGTGACAAGTGGAGTACCTCAGGGTTCAGTCCTGGGGCCGCTCTTGTTTGGCATCTACTTCTCTGAAGTACAGGTCAACACTAAGGGACTCTGGCTAACAAAGTTTGCAGATGACTGCAAACTGTGAGCCATTATTGAATCCCCAAATGATGTGGATACTCTACAAAAGGGCCTTACAGAAACAGATGCTTGGTGCCAGAGCCATGGGCTCAAGCTCAATGCCAAGAAATGTATTGTTATCCCTTTGGGAAAAAGCATGTATCCATGAATTACCATATAGGTGGCAGTACACTAAACACAGAAAGTGTGATAAGAGACTTAGGGACACAGGTGGACAGTGGTCTCACCTTCGATAACCACATCGCCACAACAGTCAGGAAATCCTTCTATGTGGCACACCTCATCACGAAGGGCTTTTCATCCAGAATAAAGGAGGTCATTGTCCCACTGTACTCATCCCTCATTAGACCCATTATAGAATACAACGCCCCATTTGGTATGTACCTCTCAAGACATCTGCAACAACTGGAAAGGCCTCCGAAATACCTCACTAAAAGAATCACAGGCCTAAAGCAGATGCCCTACGCTGACCGCCTTAAAAAACTCCAGCTATACTCTGTCACATATCGTCTACTCAGAGGCGATCTCTGCTTAACATACAAGGCCATGTCAAACCCAGAGCTGTTGGACATGCTACACTTAAAGAAATTCCAATCCCTTAGAGCTACACGCTCCAGGGATCTAAACCTTGTCATCACAATAAACAAAACATGCTAGAGGGATAGGTTCCTGACCCAGAGACTCCCCAAACTCTGGAATAGATTGCCCATACATGTCAAGCAGAGTACCTCTTTGGACCTCTTCAAGAGGAACCTTGACGATTGGTTGGGAGAAAGGAAATTCACCCCAGGGATCACGTCAGTCGCCCTGCTAGACAGGTGTCCAGAAAAGTAAATAATGTGGGAAGAAATAGCCAGGGAATTGTTATGGCTAGGCTTGTATAGGCCCTAGGGCTGATAGCCTAGTACCAACCTATGAACCTATATTTGGTGATCTAAAAGATGAGTTAATAAAGGACAGGCTTGTATGTGGTATCAGTAATGCTGCTGTGAGAAAGATTTTGCTTCGGGACAGACTTAACGTTGAGCAAAGCTATTGAGATTTGTCAAATCCATGAGGTTACAGAAAGGCACACAAGTATGCTTGTAACTGATAAGAACATGGTTTCACCAACCTCCAGAGCAAACATAGGTAGCATGCAACACGTGGCAAGCAGAAACAGGCCTAAGCACGTGACAGCTGCAGCCCCTGTGGGTTTTCCCGGGAAGTCGCAAAGTTTTCTAGCAAGATCCAAGACCATCTCAGTTAAAAGAGCATGCTCAGTGCAGAAAAAACCCTGCTCAGTACAGCACCAGAGTGAATCAACAAAACCCAAGTCAAGTGTTATTGTTAACTGTCACAACTGTGGTGCCAACCATGAGTCTAAAAGAGAAATGTGTTTAGAATTTGGTCAGCAATGTCACAAGTGTAAAAATGGAATAATTTTCAAAGATTTTGCAAGTCAAATAGACCTTGCTCAGTTACAAAGAAAGATTACTCAAAAAAGCAAATTAATCAAGTAGGGTTGCAGTCAGCTTTCTGTGCAGATGGTGTATCAGTAATCGGTGAAAAGCTCAATGCAGTTGATTTATTAGCCAAGGGCAAAGTATTTTGTACTGCCCGAATCCATGGTAAACCCATTGAGCTCAAAGTAGATACTGGTCAGAGTGTAATGTGATGTCAGCAAAATCATTTGCTTAAGTGAGAGCTGCTGAACAACTTAATGTGGCTAGTTGTTCGAGACTTGTTGCATATGGAAGTGAAGTAATTCAAACTGAAGGCTCAGTAATGCTTTCATGTTATTTGGCCAGAAACAGTTACAAATTGTTGTTTTACATAGTTCGAAGACCTGTGCAGTCATTATTGGGTCTCAGAGACAGTTTGAGAATGGACATGCTTTCCTTTACTAAAGAAGATGTCCTTGTATTCCTATGTTGCAGTATTCATACTGTGGGATTTCCCACCTCAGGTGACCCACCATCGACTCCTATACAAAAGCTTAAGCCTGGCTTCTGTAGGTGTGTGGGATGTCACACACAGGGCCATAAACCAGGGACCATAAAGAACTTTTCAGCCACAGATGACGTTAGCTTTGACCGCTTTGCTCCTATGACCGAAGACTTCAAAAAGATAAGTACCCTATTGGGGTTTTTCTCTCTTACTTACGCTTTAGCTTGGTTGCTGTAGATTCTCTTTTAGCCGATGTCTGAGAAAAAGAGCAAATGTAATTGCGGGCAACAGCACACACAGACTCACAACCAGTGTGTGTTTTGCTTAGGTAAGGAGCACAACCATATGGCCTGCTGCATTTGTCAGTCCTTCATGCCAAAGACCCTACGCAGCCGGCTGGCTGCACTAAATGTGTATCTGAAGTAGTTGACTTCATTTGGTCATCAACCTGTGGGTATTCGGATCCGGATCAGATTCGAGACGGCTGCTTCACCAGCTTCTGATCTGAGCTCCAAGCTCTTCCCCTTGCCCATAATACCCCTCCAGCTCCTTCCTTCCCCTAGATCTCATTGCCGCTTTCCAAGCTGGCAGTGTGGTCTCGAGCTACAACTGAGTTAGTGTTTTTTTGGGTAAGTGATTAGCGTTTGTTTAGTTAGCTTCAGCTAATATTGTTACTTCCCCCCCCTTACACCCACGTCTACGTCGTCGGTCAAAAAAAAAAGATATTTTGTTAGTCTGCTGTGCCCTTCTTATTCCCCTCAGTTAGTCTAGTGTGTATGTGTGTGTGTTTTCTCAGGATTTCCTTAGACGTGGCTAATGTTTCAAAGCCTGTCTTCAGGAAATGTGCAGTGTGTGACCATAAGCTGTTACTGGCCGATGGCCACACTCTGTATGTGTTGTTTGCTTGGGTGTGCCTCACCTGTCAGCGGCCTGCACTATTTGCGCAGGATTTAATCCCAGAGCCCTCAAAGACAGGAGGACTAAATTGATAATGAAAGGGCTCTTGCCACCTTTGGGGACGGCTGTCCCCGCCTCGTCTTCAATGGTAGTGGCAGCTACCATCTCTTCGCCCTCTCAGGCCTCCGTGGCTCATACCCCTTTGGATTCAGGTAAAAGGGAGAAGGATAGGCTCAAAAAGCGGTCCCCTGACCGCTCGGAACAGTCGGTGCCTCTAGCCAAGACTAGAACTCACTAAGGCCCAGCACCCCTCAGCTCCATTCTCCAAGGTTTTCCCCGGAGCCGACGGTGTCTCAGGCTCCTTCGAGAGCCTCCCCTCACCTGCACTTCCTTGCCTGTGTCGGTGGCTTCCTCATCCCGGTCCACCCGCAGTCTTTCAGAGTCAGAGATGGACAGGATGATGCAGAAGTTTATCCGCACCTAGATCCAGATGGGGGTTTTGCCAGCCCCCTCTTCCTCTGGAGTGGGGGGTTCTCAGCCATTCTTTGCCCCCATTGCTCCTTCTCCTATCTGACCCTTGGTTTTGGAGTCCTTGGATCCAAGAGCCCTTGGGGTCGGAGGGCCAGCGCCGGCTGTACCTAGTACCTCGACTCTGGCCATGGCCTTGAGCGTGTTCTCAGAGCTGTAGCCTCGGCGTCGGATCTGAGGGTGTGCTGTCCGCTTTGAGTCTGAGTGCAGTCTTCCCCTCGGCATCTCGGTGCCGGTGGGCTCTGCTCCAACTCCCACATCAGACCCGAGGAGGATGGCTCCTTCATTTGTTTCTGGGGATGCCCACTCTCCCTCGGTCTACATTGTGGTGGAGAGGGTCCTCTCAATGGGGTAGAGACCCCTAACCATTTCATCTTCAGATTCTGGCCCAACTCCCTTGGTCCTGGTTACAGCTCTGACCATCCTGTCCTCGCAGGGGCAGCCCGTAGTCGATTTGCCCCAGACGGCACCCATCAGAGAGCCAACCCCCTGTTTGCGAGTCAGCTCCGGAGAGTCCCACCTAAGACATCCCTGTCAAACGGAAGTGCAAAAGGAGGCAGAGTCCCTCACCGAGGACACCGATTTGGAGGAAAGGGAAGGCTCCCCAAGGTCACCCCCCCAAACAATGTCTCCTTTGAAGACATCATGGAACTCCTTCTCCAAAGGGTGGGGTGATCCACCCCAAAACCTTCCTCTGTTGAGTCGGTGTTCCTGGATGCTTTCGGCATGTGCCCATCTACTTCCTGGGTGTCCCCTCCCGTGGATCCTTTAGTGGACCTTATTACTACATGGGCATGGAAGGAACCAGACACCGTGGAGCCTATTCCAAAGCATCCTGATAAAATTTTGAGTCCCCCCCCCCCAATAAGACTAACTGGAGTAAGGGATCCTCGGTAGATGCTGTGGTGGTTGGCAGCTGCCACTAAGAATGAACTGGCTCAGGAGAGTTCTATGATTCATCCTCCGGACTGAGTCCAGGATGAAGGACCATCTGGGGAAGCAGGTTTATGCTTCAGCTGCCTTTTTTATAAGGGCGCTGAATTATTTGGCCTATGTTATCCGACTGCACCGTGATCTGGACAAGGAGGTGGCCGAGTCCCCTATGGAGTCCATGTCGCCAGTGGATAAGCAAGCATTCCCCGTGCGGATGGCCACTCTTAAAACTGGTTTCAAATAAATCCATGCTTCTCTTTTCACATGCCACCGAAGGAGCTGCAAGGGCTGCTGGTTCTGGCGTTGCCATGAGGCGTCACAGCTGGCTCTGGCTATGTCAGTTTAAGGAAACCTTCAAGGCTTCGTTTGGTAATGCCCCTTATGATGGTTCTTCTCTATTTGGGAAGACTGTACCTGAGACACTGGTCCAGAGTGAGAAGGATGGGAAGATGCTGTCTGCCATCAGGATTCACTTCTCTACCTTTCAAAGATCCTTCTCGAGGAATCAGCAAGGGCAAAAGAAGATGTGGTTCCGAAAGTCTCAGTACTCCCGGCACACTCAGGACTCATCTTCCCCCAGTGGTAGAGGGGGGTTGCGGTAGACGCCAGCTCAGAGGCAGAGGGGATCCGAGGAATTTTGGGTCTTGAGAACCTTTCTCAGACAGGCCCACGCAGCAGCCCTGAGCAGTTGCCCGACTGCTCATCTCTGGAGGCAGTCGGGGGGGTCGTCTTTCGTTGCACCTAATGGCATGGGAGTCTGTGTCAACAGACTTTTGGGCACTACAAATCATATCCAGAGGATATTCCATTCCCTTCATACTACCACCTGTTCCCCCAAAACACCTCCCAGATGTTCCACCCGTGCAAAGGGAGGTTTCAGCACTCGAAATAGGAAAGATGCTAAAGAAGCGAGTCATCCAACCCACCCCTCCAGATCAGGCATTTATTCCAGGTTCTTTTTAGTGCCAAAAAAGACAGGGGACTGAAGACCTATCCTGGATCTTTCCACCTTAAATCTGAATGTTGCCATAGAAAAGTTCTGGATGGTCACTCTGCAATCCATCCTACCCTATCTGCAGGAGAACGATTGGATGTGCTCGATAGACCTCCAGGATGCGTACTATCATATAAAGATGCACAGACATTCCAGAAGGTTTTCCACTTCCGGCTAGAAGCCAATCATCAGTTCCGAGCCCTCCTCTTTGGTCTCACCACAGCCCCCAGGATGTTCACCAAGGTCATGGCAGTTGTAGCGGCTCACCTGAGACTTCAGGGTATACAGGTCTTCCCACACCTGGACGATTGGCTCCTTGCTGCCCCCACCATGTGCCTACTTTGTCAAGCCAGAGACCATTTCCTGAGGCTAACCAGTCACTCTGGGATCACAGTCAACACAAATCATCTCTGAACCCGGTTGAAATTCTAGAATTCATCGGGGCAAGATTAGACACCATCCTGATGAAGGTCTTCCTCTCCCCAGAGAGAGTTTGGAGCGTAGGTCTCCACGTGTCTCTTATTATTCAGCCTCAACTTCCCTCTGCGGAGGTGGTATTGCGAGCTCTTGATTCTGTGGCAGCCACCATCATGATTCTCCCCTGTGCATGTCTTCGCATGCGGGTACTTCAGTGGATATTAGCAGTCCATTGGTCCCTCTTAGACCTGCTGTTATCTCATCCGATACATGTAAGCAGGGCTTGCAAGGAATCTCAACTGTGGTGGATGCACTCCTCTGACATGGTCGAGGGACACCCCTTTAGTGCAACCCCGCCCCAAGCCACTGTGACCACTGCTGCCTCCCAGCTGGGGGGGGACATTGCTTGGGAAAGACAGTCCATGGCACGTGGTTGCCGAATTAGACCAAGTTGCATATCAACATCCTAGAGATGAGGGCGGTCCTTTTGGTGTTGCAGACCCTTCATGCCTTTCTTCCTCTGAGAACTATTACAGTACAGTCAGACAACATGTGAGTAGTCTGGTACATCAACAAGCATGGAGGAACTAGGTCTTGTCCCCTTTGTCGCGAGGCCATGAGAGTGTCGGAATGGGCGATTTCCACCAACCTCTTTCTGGTTGCAACGCACATTCCAGGTCAGTCCAACATACTAGCGGACAAGCTGAGCAGGACTATTCTGATGCCTTACGAGTGGTCTCTGAATCCTTCTGGAACGAAGCAGATCTTCCTAGAGTGGGGTTGGTCTTGCTGCAGTCTCTTTGCATCTCCTTCCAACGCTAAGTGCAGCGAGTTCTTCGCTCTGTTCTCCTCGCAGGGGGAAACCCTCAGGGATGCTCTAGTCCATGTTTGGCTTCCCAGGCTTCTCTATGCTTACCCTCCGTTGCCTCTCTCACTGAAAGTTCATCAGAAGGCTCGCAGGTTAGAGAGTACAGTGATCCTCATTGCCCCATTCTGGCCTCTATAAGTCTGGTTTCCTTTCCTTTGGTCTCATCTTTTATGTCCGCCATGGATCTTGGATCCAATACCGGATCTGATCTCTCACCCCTCGATGGTTCCCCATCCAAACCAGTCTGAAGCTCACTGCTTAGCTGCTCCAGTTCTGTTGATAGATAGGACTCCCAGTTTATCCTTGCCAGTTAAGACTATTCTGGTGGCAGCTAACAAATCGTCCACTAGGAAACTTTACCATAGCAAATGGAAACATTTCTCTATTTGGGCCTCACAAAGGGACTTGGATCCTTTCACAGCCCTGGTTCCAGCTGTATTGGAGTTTTTGGCGAGTATATTTCATCAGGCCGCTAGCTCTTCCACTGTAAAAGTTCAACTGGCTGCCATTTCCAACTTTCATATCGGGGAAAATATGTTTTTTTAGCCTCTTCTAGACTGTACAAATCCTTTATTAAGGGTACTTTTCTTTTAAGCTCCCCAGTGAAGGATTCTACTCCTCCTTGGGACCACACTTTTGTCTTACAAGCTCTGGTTTCTTCACCTTTCGAGCCCGCTGTATCTGTGGCCCTTCAATTTTTATTATGAAAAATGGCCTTCCTAGTGGCTATCACTTCGGCTAGGAGGATATCAGAACTTCAAGCGTTGTCCATCAAAGCTCTGTATATGATCTCCCATAAGGATAGGGTGTCGCTCCATACCATTCCTTCCTTTCTTCCAAAAGTTGCTTCTGAAAACAATATTAATCAGATGATTAACCTTCCTGTTTTCCTTCCAAATTTTCAGAACAAGGGTGAATAAGAGTTACATTTGTTGGATGTACACAGACAATTGATGATGTCCTTCAAGGATGCAACTGCAGTCCTGACATATGGGTTGTCCTGCCTCAGGCAGCCCTTCGGTCGGCCGGATTCCAAAGTCTGGGTCCGGCATCGGCTGATGTCACCCTTTCCCCAACGTCAGAGCGCCTGGGGTATAAAGGCGTCAGCCGACGCCATCTTCTTCAGTCTTTCTTGCCGCGCGGCGCCCGAAGCAGAAGCAGTTCGCAAGTGCCGGTCGACCAGCTCCTGTGTTTTCAGCTACTGAAGTCTTCAAAAAAGCTAAGCACCCCGTTGGGGACCTTTTCTTGCCTCATCCGATGTCAGATAAAACTGTAAAAGTTAATAATTGTTTAACTTGTGGGAAACAAATACCTCATAAGGATTTCCACTCTTACTGCTTACCCTGCCTAGGCCCAGAACACAACGTCTCGGCCTGTACAGCTTGTGCTTCTTTCAATAAATGCACTCTTAGGCGTCGGACAGAGTTTGCACAGGATTATTTTGGGGAAGATTTCTGTTATGTCATGCCGTCGGAGCTTCCGACAGCACATTTACCTAAAAAACGGAAGGATAAGGACCGACACCCGCGGTCCGCGGTCTCGGCCGACACCACGCTTAGGCCTACCGCGAGTGTCTCGGTCTCTTCTGAGCCGGTTTCACAACCGCTACAGACCGACGACACCGCCCCACCGGTTACTTCGGTACCAGAGGCCAGCTCGGTGCCGGTTTCTGTTCTCCCCTCTGAGACCGTAGCCCAAGATATTTCTAACACCATTTCAGTGGATAAGACTACTCCAGCACGCGGGGCTGCCAGGCCTCCAGTGTTTATGTCCATTAAGGCCTACACATGTGCTAAGGCTGCCAAACAGGCTAAGTCTCTCCCTCCAAGATCTGTTTCTCTGGGATCCACTTCTGGTTCTCAAATTTTAAGTTTAGCTGAGGACCTTATTTCTTTAATTAGGGGTTCTCAGCCACATCCAGATAGAGGCTCTCAGCCGCCTTCTGTCAAGAGGCCTAGGGTTGAGCAGGTAGATCCCCAGTCCTCCGATGAGGCCTCAGGTGATTCTGCACATTCAGATTACCAGGAGGAGGCCTTCCCAGCCTACGAGGATTCTGATGCGGAGGAATCCATTCCCTCTGCTTCTCCTCCTGAGGAGTTTTCCTTTGGGGAAACGCTTCATTCCATGAGGGAACACTTCAAATGGCAAGGCCAAGAATATTCAGATTCTAGGAAAAGGTTAAGGGAATTTTTAAAGCTACCTCAGCATATAGACCCTTAGCTATTCCTCCAGTTTTAAATGTTTTAGATGATGTGTACTTAGAATCTAGTGTTTCCTGACTCCTCCCTGCTCCTGTCAAGCCAGACAGGTACTACAGGGTCCCAGACATGCATCAATTTCTGTACAAGGGCCATACTGCTGACCCTGAAACTATTTCTCAGGGGCCTAAAGGGGTTTCCTCCACAACTGCTAAGAATCCACTTCCTTCGGAAAGAGATTCTAGGGCTTTAGAAAGGAGGGGCAAGAAAGTATATACATCTTCCACCCTTTCTATGCGAGCATTAAATTGTCAATTTCATATGATTCAGTATCAGGAATACATGTTGGATGACTTGCAAAAGAAATTGGCTTCCCCTGAACCATTAGATAGAAAGGGGTTACAGGAATTGGTTCATAATACTCAGCAGGTTAGCAACCATTTCCTTCAGTGTGGATATGATGCATTGGAAGCTTCATGTAGAGCAGCAATGACAGGTGCGGTCATACGCAGACGTGCTTGGTTAAAGGAACAAACATTGCCAGACCATGTGAAAATTAAGCTTTTGGACGAACCACTAGAGAGACATAAGCTATTTGGTGCTACTGCATAAGAGGTTTTAAAGAAAATAGAGGAAAAGGCAAAATCAGTGCAAACAGTCAAAGATTTCCTCCAGGTACAGCCTCCAAGATTCAGCAGGAATTGGCCTTCTAAGCATTGGTCCTGTCCAGACACAGACAAATTTCAAAGAGGCAAAAACAGACGTGGCAGAGGTAGAGGGCAAACTCGAGGCTCCTACAGAGGACGTCAATGGCAGCCTCCGAACCAGAGAGGTGGGGCAGGACCTTCCACTGCTCCGCAGGGACAATCTCAATGACTTGACTTTGACTCTGCCATCCAGGGCTCAATTAGAAGCACCTTTGGGCGGAAAATTATCTTTATTCTCACAAAATTGGCACAATATTACAAAGGACAAATGGATACTGGACATAATAGACAAAGGATACAGATTCCATTTTCATACACTACCAACAAGACATGGCAGACCAAACCTGCCACCAAATCAAAGGGCAGAGGCACTCAAACAAATAACAAACCTACTTCAAATAAGAGCAATAGAAAAGGTTCCTTCTGCAGAACAAGGCCAAGGATTTTATTCAAGACTGTTCCTTGTTCCAAGAAAAGAAAACCAATGGAGACCCATTCTGGACTTGTCCGCACTGAATACTTACCTTATTGTGCCAAAATTCAAAATGCTGACTTTACAGCAACTCCTTCCCATGCTGGGCAAGGGGTCTTGGCTGGTAACTCTGGACCTCAAGGAGGCATACCTGCATGTCCCAATCAGACAAAGTTGCAGAAGATACCTCAGATTTCTTGCAGGCTCAGAGCATTATCAATTCTCAGCATTGCCCTTTGGCTTATCTACTGCCCAGAGTGTTCACGAAATGTCTGGCATCAGTAATTGCACATTGCAGACTTCAGGGGATACAAATATACCCTTACCTGGACGACTGCCTTATACAAGCGGACAGCCAACAAGCCTTGATAAAAACTTGGACTATGTCATTCACCTACTGCAGGCCTTGGGATACACAGTCAATATTCAGAAATCAAGTCTCGTACCATCCCAACAAATACCTTTCCTGGGTGCCACACTGGACACAAACACCCAGATGGCGTTTCTGACAAAAGAAAAAACAAAAACAATTACCAGAATACTTCAGAAAATTGGCAACACACACCCAGATGACTGCAAGGAAAATCCTGCAGGCCCTGGGTTTCATGGCATCTTGCATTCTTCTGATTCCACACGCAAGGCTGCATATGAGGAAACTACAATGGTATCTAAAAAGTCTATGGTCTCAACACAGCCACAGCCTGGAAGCATTGATTCCCACTCATTCCATGCCTTCAAAAGGAATTTCTGTGGTGGGCTCAAGCAAGCCAGATAAACAAAGGTCTGCCTTTCAGCAAGCCTCATACAAGTCAAACCATAACAACAGACACCTCAGACCATGGATGGGGGGCACACATGGAGGGCAGATGCATTCAAGGACAATGGACACAAAAAGAAAAGCACCTGCACATCAACCAAAAAGAAATGCTGGCAGTGATACATGCAATCAAGGCCTTCGAAAAGTTCATGCATCAGGGCCATCTACTAATAAAGACAGACAATACCACAGTTATGTGGTACATAAACAAGCAAGGAGGTACCCATTCCTACCCTCTTTGCAGACTGGCAATGAATCTCTGGGATATTTCCCTACAATTGAAAATGGAGCTACAATCCCAGTTTGTACCAGGGAAGGACAATGTTCTGGCGGACAGCCTAAGCAGAAACATCATGGATCCACACGAATGGATGTTGCATCCAGATATTTTCTTACAAATAACTCAAGCATGGGGAAGGCCGGATATAGATCTTTTTGCCTCCCACCTCAATCACCATCTGAAAAAGTTTTGCACAAGGACATACCATCCTCAAGCATGGAAGGTGGACGCTCTCTCCTTCAGTTGGAACTCTCTAACACTATATGCCTTCCCACCTCTTCCTTTGATGACCAGGGTGTTACTAAAGATCAAGACAGAGCAACCGAAAGTCATACTGATAGCTCCAGACTGGCCAAGACAACACTGGTACCCACTGCTACGGAGCTTGACACACACCAATCTGTGGCTCCTTCCTCAATGGCCACTTCTTCTGACACAGCACAATTACAGGACACTACACCCCAGCTTGAAAACATTGAAGCTGACAGCTTGGAAGATTCCATGACTATTCCTCAGGATACACTTTCCAAAAGGGTAAAGATATCATCCTGGAGGCGCAGACCTTCCACTAGAAAAACATACTCAGCAAAATGGAAGAGATTTCTTATCTGGAACAGCAAAAAGGGTCAAGACCCCTCAGTGATGAGCATTCCACAGATCCTAGAATATTTGGCTGAAATGCTCCACAATGGCCTTTCATATTCTTCCATAAAAATACATGCTTCAGCAATATCTGCCAAATATAACACTGATCCGCCTGTATTTTCTCACCCATTGCTAAGACAGTTTCTAAGAGGTATAAAGAACATCAACCCTGCAAGGAAACCACCAGTGCCTGCATGGGACCTCAACTTCATGCTGGAAAAATTAACTCTTCCTCCCTTTGAACCAGCAGCATCTTCAGAGTTGCAATTTCTGTCTTGGAAGACAGCTTTCCTTCTGGCAGTAACCTCAGCAAGAAGAGTCTCTGAGCTACAGGCCCTTATGGCAATACAACCATTTCTCATTTTTCATCAGGACAGAGTTTCTTTGAGAACCAATCCGTTATTCATGCCAAAGATGGTATCCAGGGTGTCCCTGAATCAAGCTATTCACCTGCCTACCTTCTTTCCCAATCCTCAAAATAAAGGAGAGAGACTTCTGCACACCTTGGACATACACAGTCAGTTGCGCTAGTACTTGGACAGAACAAAGTCTTTCAGAAAATCTGACCAGCTTTTTGTAGCTTGCGCTGCTGGATTGCAGGGAAAAGCAATTTCCAAACAGACAATTTCTAAATGGATTGGAAATTGCATTCGATTCTGCTACTCTTTTCATGGAAAAACTGTGCCATCTGACATCAGGCCACATTTCACCAGAGCTACAGCCACCTCCACAGCCTTTTTTAAGAGGAGTGGCAACAAAGGACATTTTAGAAGCTGCTACATGGAGCTCCGTGCATACATTTTCCAAACATTACAACCTGCCTTTATATTCCAGATCCAGAGCAGGGTTTGCTTCTGCAGTCCTGCAGGGCATTTTAGCTACACCATCTTTGTCTTAGTGCCTACCACCCCCAGGTTGGCTATGGTATTCAACCCATATGTCAGGACTGCAGTTGCATCCTTGAAGGACATAGTACAGTTTTGTACCTACCATAAATGTAGATGTCCGATAGGTATGCAACTGCAGTCAGGTTTTCCCCTCCCACCTACCCCTCTGTGGTATTCTTTTGGGTTTCTACCCCTCATTTTAGCTACCTGGGGTAATCTTTTATGGTGTATTTGTTTTTATGTTGTTGTACTTGTCTGGAATTTTTTCTCTATTTTCAAAATTTAGCCTTCCTTAGAGGGCACCTGGCATCTGGGGCAAGAAACACTGAAGAAGATGGCGTCGGCTGACGCTTTTATACCCCAGGCGCTCTGACGTCGGGGAAAAGGCGACATCAGCCGACGCCGGACCCAGACTTTGGAATCCAGCCGACCGAAGGGCTGCCTGAGGCAGGACAACCCATATGTCAGGACTGCAGTTGCATACCTATCGGACATCTACATTTATGGTAGGTACAAAACTGTATTTTCTGCCTGCACAGAACTAAGGCTTTTCGCAAGTCCGATCAGTTATTTGTTTCGTATGCTAAACCCTTTCTAGGCAAACCAATCTTGAAAGTGACTATTGCTCTATGGATTTCTCAGTGTATCCTTAAGGTGTACTCAGACAAAGGCATTTCTCCTCCGGGTCAAGTGAAAGCACATTCCACCAGGTCCATGGGTACTTCTGCAGCTTTTTGGTTCAGGTCGTCTCTGGACGATATTTGTTCTGCGGCTACTTGGTCCTCATTTCACACCTTTATTTCACATTACACACTAGACATGGTATCTAGAGGTAGAGCTTCCTTTGTCTCCGTGGTGCCGTCCGGAATGTCCTTCCATAAGGGCCACCCAGGTATTTGGTAGTTGGGAACTCTGTCTCACAGGTTGATGACCAAATGAAGTCAACTACTTCAGATAAAGAAGTTATGTTCTCACCATAACATTCCATCTGAGTAGTTGTACTTTGTTTGTCTTCATCCATCCCTCCCTCCTTCCCCCGACCTTATCTGTATTTTTGTTTCTTTGGTATGTAAGAGAAGGTGCCTTTGTGGTTATCCTTTTCATGCTTGTTAGGTTGGTGAATAACCTGTTGTGGTAAGATCTTATTGGGTTGGGCTTGTGCTAGGGTGCAGCAAACTAGATCTGAGGGAAGGAAGGAGATGGAGGGGTATTATAGGTAGAGTGGAGGAACCTGGAGCATGGATCAGAAACTGGTGAAGTGGCCATCTCGAATCCTATTCAAATCCAAATACCCACAGGTTGAATACAAATGAAGTACAACTACTCAGATGGAACGTTATGGTGAGTATATAACTTATTTGGAAAATCAAAAATTAAAATGCCTCGCTCTCAGGATGGATCCTGAGTTGGCCGCCCAAGCCAAACAACCGATGAAGAAGGCCAAGCTTTCCAGGCCTACTACCGATGCTGCTCCGCCATCAGATGTCCCGCCGACTACTGATATAGAGTCTGAGGGACACCCGGTTTCTCCGTCAGCTTCGACGGTTCCTCTGGAAGATGCCATTACTGCAGCCACAGAGAGCACGTCTGCAGAGTTAATTCAGTTGTCGGCCACAACTGTCGTTGAGGGGGAACCTTTACTTGGTCGGGCATCTGAGACCTCTCATGCTCCAACCCAGGCCTCTGTTTCTAAGCCTAAGCACTCACGCCAACAAAGAAAAAACAGAAAACTAGACACTTGAGCCCTACGCCTTAAGAAACTCCAGATTGGCAGTTGTTTACCAATTCCTTAATGCAGGCCTTTATGGCCCTTAGGCCCACAGGCCCTGCACCTACCAACATTCCTGTGCTGAGCCCCAGGACAGCCTCTGCTTCCTCCCTGCCTTTACCTACTACCCAACAGTGAGTAGAAGGAGAACTTGACCAGTTCTACTTCTCTTCTGAGGAATGAGTTTCCTATGGCTCTCAAATTGCTTCACGTGTGGATTATTACTCCCCAGACGAAGACTGTATTGAAGGAGATTCCCCACCAGAGGATATTACCTTTGGGGAAACTATTTCAAAAATGAAAGAGTACTTCAAATGGGATACTACCTTAATGTCTGATACCCAGAAAAGATATTTTGAACTTTTGCAACTTGAGTCTCCCTCTCCTTCAGCTATCCCTGCCATGCTTCCAGTCTTCCTGGATGCCTTTAACTCAGACTCCAAAATCCAGATTCTCAACCTCCTGCCCCTAAAAGGCCGGATAGGTTTTACAAAGTTTCTGATGACCAGAAGTTTCTGCTGAAACCTCCCCTGGCTGACCCAGCAGTTATTGCTGTGTCCCCAGACAGACAGACAGACAGTCTAGGCAATTACCTTCTGCTTCACTTTTGCCAACAGATAAGGACAGCAAAACCATGGACAGAATGGGTAAGAACATATACACCTCCTCTACCCTGGCCTTCAGGGCTATCAATTACCAAATCCACATGGTTAAATACACCCTGGACCTGGTCTCACAGGCTTCCACCTTGCTGGCTTCTACCCCAGACTGTCCAACCAAAGCTGGCATTGCATCAAAACTGTCTCTCGCTACACAAGTAGCCATACACTTTATTATGTGCAGTTATGATGCAGCAGAGGCCTCAGCCAGGTCTGTTGCTTCTACATCTGGTTTGCGCAGATACTCCTGGCTTCACCTACAGCCTCTACCAGAGGATTTTAAATCCAAAACCACGGATGCTCCACTGGGCCACAACCTTTTATTTGGAAAAAATGCAGCAGAACTTTTCAAAACCGTACAAGAGAAAAGCAAAGAACTGCAGGACATTAAGTATCTGCTGATGTCCCCCTTCCCCACATATTGTAGAAACTATCTAGCAAAAACGTACTTTGTCAGAAGGAATCCCTCAGTGTCATGTCCTTCCTCCTCAAAGCCCCATAGGGGATCCAGGAGACAGCCGTACTCCAGACTCTCAGGCCCCAGCCAAACAGCCCTTTCCAAACAGAGGGGGCCCCTCTTCAGCATGACTGTCCTGCTCTACTGCCTCTGTCCACCCGCCTTACCCACTGCCTTCCCTTCTGGAAAACCATCACCTCAGATCTTTTGGTTTTTTCCATCATCCAAAAAGGATATTTTCTATCCTGGAAGGAAAAACCAAAAAGGATTCTCATGCCTCCAAAAAATCAGCTTCATCTATTCCCTCTCATTTTGAATGAACTCTGACTCTAGGAACTGTAGAATCCATTCCCTTAGGACAGGAAGGACATGGCTTCTCTTCCCATCTTTTCTTTGTTTCAAAAAAGGATGGCCCTTGGAGACCAATCCTGGACTTATCCTATGTGAACCTGTTCCTAAAGGTTCCCTCCTTCAGGATGCTCTCCCTTCAAACTCTCCTACTCCTCATCCCCTCCCAAGACTTCATGGTCACTCTAGACGTAAAGGATTCTTACCTGCACATTCCTATCAGGCCCTCTCATGGGAATTTTCTGTGCTTCACTGGCCACTCTCCACACGTTCAGTTTACAGCCTTGCTCTTTGGCTTGTCCACAGCTCCCAAAGTTTTTACAAAATGCTTGGCCCCAGCCATTGCCTATTGCAGAACCCAGGGAGTATGAATCTGCCCTTACCTGGATGACATTCTCATTCTGGCAGAATCAGAGTCCACCCTACAAACCCATCTCAAGTTCACCATGTCTCTCCTTCACAACTTGGGATTCACCCTAAACCTTCAAAAGTCCTCTCTTCTTCCTCAACAGAACAAAGATTTCCTAGGCTGCAGGATCAGAACAGACCTGATGAGATCTTTTCTCCCACCGGACAAAGTGCAGTCCCTCTCCACTCATTTTCAAAGCCTACTTTCAGAATCTCATCTATCTGCAAGACGATTTCTGCAAGTTCTAGGTCTCATGATGGCCACTATTCCCATGCTCCCATTAGCAAGGATGCACAGAAGAAAATTCCAATGGTACCTAAAGAATGTGTGTTCTCAGAGCCGACATCCACTAGACAAACTTATTCCCCTTCTGGCCTGCTTAAAAACAGAACTAAAGTGGTGGATTCAGCAAATTTTACTGAACCAGGGCATTCCTCTGCAACTCCCCCCACCACAAAATCCATGCACACATGTGGATCAGACCTGGGTGGGGGGAAACGTTACAGGACTTCAAGGTACAACAGTGTTGGACCCTTCCCCCTGCCCTGCATAAGCAACACATCAATGTCAGAGAAATGCCTGCTATCTTGCTGGCTCTAAAAGTCTTCGTCCCATCTTGCAACCATGGGCTGCTCCACATTGTGACAGACAACACAACTGTCATGTGGTACCTTAACAAACACGGAAGGATAAAGGCATACCGGTTATGTCAACCCTACAAATCTGGGATCTGTCAGCCAACCACAATCTTTTCCTGCAGGCCTCTTATATCCCCTCTTAGAAAAACAAACAAGCAGACTTGCTCAGCAGAACATCCTCTCTACAACATGAATGGATGTTGCACAGGGATACTTTCCTAGACATCGTCCACCAGTGGGGCACACCTCAATTGGATCTGTTTGCCTCCCTCCAGAACAGACAACTTAAATTCTGCACCAGGGATCACACTGCACTAGCCTGGAGAAGTGAATGCCTTCAACTTTCCATGGAAGGGAATGTTCCTGTATGCCTTTCCCCCCTTCCCTCTAATACAAAAGTCCTTCTGAAAATCAAGAAGGAACAACCAGAAATCTTGCTAGTCACTCCCTATTGGCCAAGGCAACACTGGTTCTCCCTTCTTCATTCCCTAGCCAAGGGCAATTACCACAAGTTACCCCACAATGTGGAACTACTAACGCAACAAAAGGGATCTCTCATTCACCCCCAGCTGTTTTTGCTGCACCGAATGCTTTTGGTGATCAACTTCTGATCCCTTTCAGACATCACTACTTAGAGGACATGCTCTTTGTCCTGAGGGACCCCAGAAAACCAACTACTAGAAAAAAATATTTGTCTAAATTGCAGAGATTCTCAAAATGGTGTTCCCTTAAAGTCAGGGTCCCTTTTCGGGCAGATCCCTCATTTGTCCTTACCTGTATATGTGAGCTCATTAAGGAAGGACTAGCATATTCTTCAGTGAAAGTCCACCTTTCTGACATTTCAGCCTGCTTGCCTTTACAGCCACCACTGCTTTCCAGACTGGACGTTAAACTTTTCCTGAGAAGGGTCTTGCATATCAGACCACCAAGAAAACCCATCCCTTCTCCCTTGGACCTCAATTTTGTCCTGGAAAAACTCACCTTACCTCCTTTTGAGCCAGCCAGCACAGCTTCTCTACAAATGTGCACATGGAAAAACATTT
Organism: Protopterus annectens; assembly: GCF_019279795.1. Taxonomy (NCBI): domain Eukaryota; kingdom Metazoa; phylum Chordata; order Ceratodontiformes; family Protopteridae; genus Protopterus; species Protopterus annectens. The sequence goes on from NC_056728.1 coordinate 434,718,747, forward strand.
ATTTAGTGACCACTACCTTCACTCAGAGTGTCTGAACTACAGGCCCTCATGGCCTGTCCTCCTTATATCACCTTCCACAATGACAGGATGACCTTGCACACAAAACCTTTCCTTCATGCCCAGAGTGGTGAATGAGCTATCCTTAAATCAGTCCATTCACCTACCTACCTTCTTCCCCTCTCCAACTAATACCGCATAGGGGATCCTTCATTCCCTAGATGTGCGCAGACAATTGAGATTCTACTTATACAAAACCAAGTCCTTCAGAAAATCTGACCATCTCTTCATCTTTTTCCACCCCGGGGCTTTGGGAAAGACAGTTTCCAAACAAACCATTTCCTGCTGGATCAGGCAATCCATTCTCTTCTACTACTCACATCATGGCAAACCACTGCCTCAAGAAGGTAGGGCTAATTTCACTAGAGACATGGCTACCTCTAAGGTCTTTCTGAGAGCGCTGGGCACGGCCTCCATCATGGAAGCAGCTACCTAGTCTACAGTTCACACTTTCACTAAACATTACAAACTATACCAGGTCTCTAGGGCCAGAGCAAGATTTGCCAGGGCAGTCCTGCAGGGATTCTTGGAGTCCTCTACCTCTGCCCCCCTCCCTTCACTCCTCCTAGCTGTGGTACTCTCCCACAGTATGAATACTGCAACATAGAAATAGGACATAGAATAGTTGTGTAAAATCTTACCATAACCATAGATGTCCTTCTCTTCCATGTTGCAGTATTCCTTCTCACCCTTCAATACCCCCTTTTTCTATCTCTACTGGATGGTTGGTCTTAGACCTCGGTCTCCACTTCCTACAGGCTAATCTGTACAGCCCTTCAGTAACATCTGCTCCTCATTCTCAACGTGTTCTTCTTTACACCTTATCCTGAGCTTCATGTTCTGAGGTCTGTGCGTGCAGACGTCACATTTATGGTCCTTGGTTTATGGCCCAGCGTGTGATGTCCCACGCACCTACAGCAGCCAGGCTTGAGCTTTTGTATAGGAGCCGACGTTGGGTCACCTGAGGTGGGAAGCCCCACAGTATGAATACTGCAACATGGAAGAGGAGGGCATCTATGGTTATGGTAAGATTTTACACAATTATTCTTTCGTCATATAAGTGCATGGCCCAGTTCCAGTTTCAGTGATGCTATTTTCTCAGAATATGCTGATGTTTTCAATGACAAGTTAGGCAAGATTCCAGTTGTGTATTTTGTGAAGTTAGACCCAGAGGTCAGTCCAGTGGTCAGGCTGGCAGGAAGAATTCCAGTAGCAATGCAGAACAGGGTTAAAACCCAGTTGGATAAAATGGTGCAACAAGGTGTAATTTGTCCAGTTACAGAACCAGCTGAATGGATATCATCTATGGTAGCAACTCACAAAAAAGGCTCAGATGAAATCAGAGTATGTATTGACACAAGAGACTTGAATAAGGCATTGAAAAGATCTCATCATCCCATGCGAACAGTAAAGAAGTCACAGCTCTACTACTGTACGCCGCTGTATTTTCCATCTTGAATGCAGAGTTCATTTTGGCAAGTAATGTTTGATTGCAAATCCTCACTACTGACTACATTCAGTACCCCATTTGGAAGATGTAGATTTCTCAGGATGCCATTTGGAATAAATTCTGCAAGTGAAGTCTTCCGGCGTGCAATGGAACAGATCTTTTTAGGTTATCCCTGTGCCATAATAGGTGATTTATTGGTCAGAGGCATTGGTGAAACAGAGCATAACAGAAGCCTCAAGAAAGTTTTGGATAGAGCATGTGAAGTGAATTTAAAGCTTAATCCTTTAAAGTGCAAATTCAGAATACCGGAAGTCACATATTTATGTAATTTGTTTACTAGTACTGGGTTACAACCAGACCCATCTAAGCAAGCAACTATTCTTGAGATGCCCCCTCCAGATAATGTTCAAGCTCTACAGCATTTTCTTGGTATAGTTAACTATTTAGGCAAGTTTATACCAGATTTCAGTGAATTGACAGCACCTTTGAGAGCTAACATGCTAAAATGTTGTATGGTCATGGCTAGAACAGCACCAGAGAGTATTTGATGATCTTAAGCAGAAAATTGCCAACCCAACTACACTAAGGTACTATGATGTCAACAGACTAATTACTCTCTCCTGTGACGCCTCAAAGTTTGGTCTAGGCGCATTTCTTCTTCAAAAGGATAGACCAGTAGCCTATGCTTCTAGAACTCTTACCCAAACTGAAATGCAATATGCTCAGCTCGAGAAGGAACTTTTGGCAATTGTGTTTGCATGTTCCAAGTTTCATGATTATATTTGTGGTAGAGATATCCAGATTGAAATTGATCATCAACCTCTAGTTACTATCTTAAAGAAGCCTATACATTCCTCTTCAGCAAGATTACAAAGAACGATGCTTAAATTACAAAAGTACAACTTCAAAATGGTTTATACAAAAGGCAACCTTCTTTATCTGGCTGATACCTTATCCTGATCACCCAGAAATACAACAGGACAGCTTTATGCAGAAAATTTTGACTTTGATGTCAACGAAGTACATAATTTTTCAACCACAAGACTTGATGAGCTGAGAGATCATACAAAGACTGATCCTGTTTTGCAAAAGCTCAACCACTACATACAGGTAGGATGGCAGTCAAAGCAATCAAGTGTACCGCCTGAAGTGCAACCATATTTTCCATATAGAGATGAGTTGTTGATGGAAGATGACATTATTTTCAAAGGTCTTAAAGATGTTGTTCCTGCTTCCTTACAACGTGAATATATCCAGATTTTGCATCATGGTCATCCAGGGTCCGAATCTACTAAAAGAAAGGCCAGAGAACTAATATTTTGGCCTTCTGTAGCAAGAGACATTGACAAAGTGCTTTCAACTTGTTCAGTATGCAATAGTACTAGACCACATTTGCAAAAAGTGCCACTATCAGGTTCCTGAACTTCCTCTGTCAACAGATGTCGCTGACATGTTCGAGTGGAACAGTCAGCATTACTTAGTGTTGGTTAATTCTTATTCAGACTGGTTCGAGATTGATTTGTTACCCAGCCTAACATCTGCTAATGTAATTGGTAAGTTGAAACATCATTTCTCAGTGCATGGAAGTCCGCATAAGCTGATATCTGACAATGGTATGCAATTTACCAGTCAATTGTTTCAGAGATTTGCAAGAGAATGGGACTTTATACATGTAACTAGTAGTCCTGAATACCCACAGTCAAATGGTCTAGCTGAACATGCAGTACAGAGTGCAAAGCAATTACTAGAGAAGTCAAAAAGCGACAATACTGATGTCTTTTTGAATTTACTCAGTCTCAGAAACGTACTCCGTGACAATATACTTGACTTACCTACACAGACATATCTAGGCAAACCAGAACAACACTGCTTATCAGTTCTAGTCTGTTGAGGCCTAAAGGTAAGATCAACAGAAGAATCACAGCCCAGCTACTCAGAAAACGTTCTTTTCAGAAGTCCAGTTATGATGAGATGAACAGATTTATTCGTTCGTTGAAAAAAGGAGAGACAGTGAGGATACAAATGGTGAAAGGTTTTGACCAGATTGGTCAAGTGACAGGTATATGTGCTGAGCCGAGATCCTATGTTGTGAAATCCGAGGGTGTGGAGTACAGGAGAAATCACAGACATTTTCTTCCTTAAGCAGAACCGATATCGCAGCATTGTTCCTCTGATACAGACTCTAAATCTCAGAGCAACCCAGACGATGTTCCTGTTGCAGAACACGTCTTGACTCCAGTTTCCGTTCCTGACAATGTTCCTGATATTCCTAAGACTGAACATTCAGCAGAGACTGTTCCAGTTGCTAAACCTGATTCCAGATTTTGTATCACACGTTATGGTCATATCTCTAAACCAAGTGTGAAATACCCAGCAACTTGTACGTGATTGTCTATATGTATTTAGTTTTGTGTAATTGCATGTCAGAAAATTATCTTGTATTTATTGCATGCTAATCAGTGCCATAAATGATGCATAAATTATATGTGGTGCCTTTAAAGAAGCATTTTTAAGGGCTGAACGTGCATATAAATAGCAAGCACGTGTTAGCTACAGTGCCATTTTGAGAGTGCAGCCAGAGAGTGAACATGAATGAGAGATAGTCTGTTTATAAGTTTATCTAAGTTAGTTATTTACCTTGTTTCCTGATATTTGTACATAATAAAGCTGCTTCAACATAACCCATGCTAGTTCGTCTTTTCCATCCTGACAAGACAAGTGAGACAAACAACAGATCTGGAAGGTTATATTTAACAGTATTTTAAGAGGAGGAGAGGTACCAGCATCCTGGAAGAAAGCCATGGTAATGGTAATACCTAAAGACCCATCAGATCCAGCTTCATACAGGCCTATTTCAATACTAAACCATGATTATAAAGTGGTTGTCTGTAATGTCTAAAGGAATGGCAAAAGTGATAGATCTGGATTAGTGTGGTTTTGTGGAGGGAAGCAAGACTTTGACAATATTAACAGAACATTAATGATCCAGAGGGAAAAAAGAATGTAAGAAAATATCACTGTTATTGGTGGGTCTTGATGCAGAGAAAGCATTTGACAGAGTAGACTGGGACTTCATGAGCAGGGCAATGGAAGCATTTGCTTTTCCTGATACAATTATAAGGTTGAGGAGTATATATGAAGGATCAGAGGTTAAAATTAAAGTGGGTAGGGTCCTCTCTGATAACTTATGCTTGAGTAGAGGAACCAGGCAGGGTTGTTCACTTTCCCGTTTGTTGTTTGCATTATATTTAGAACCATTGGCAAAGAAAATAAGGGATTCAGAAATTCAAGGATGTAATTGGTATGATAGTCAGGAAAACGTGGCTCTGTTTGCAGATGATATTATTTTATACATGGCAAAACCAGAAAGGGACATTACAGTGTTGTGGAATATTGTAAAACAGTTTCAGATCTTCTCATGATACAAAACTAATGAAGCTAAACCAAAGGCAGTAGCAGTACATTACGCACCTACACACACATTGGTCCAACAATATCAATATTTATAAGAACATGATAAAATGAAGAATTTAGGAGTATGGATTAGAAATGACTCTGTTGTGGCAGCTGAGGATATGTGGGAAGTAACTAAACAGAAGATAACAAAAACACTGAGAAACTCAAAGCTTTGTTATATGAATATGGATACTAAGGTACAAGCAATTAAAATGTTTTTAGTCCCTTTAGTCTTAGACACAGGGCAGGCATATTTCTGTCAACCAGAGGAGAAGCTGTGGATAACAATTAAAAATACTGCTAACAAAACCACCACTGATTTCCAGGTACCTTCGCTCCCAAAGAACAGAATAAAGATAGCACAAAACCGGCGTAGGCAAGACTCCAGGTTCAAAAGCAGTAGATTTAATCGGACACAAGCACTTTCACCAATAGCTTCATCAGGTGTAATAACAAACACATAAAACCACATCAGTTTAAATACAGAATTAAAATCACATGACACAATACTTGCAAACTTAAAGAAACATGACGTATATAAAAAATATATCTGTGTGTGTGTGTGTGTGTGTGTGTGTGTGTGTGTGTGTATATATATATATATATATATATATATATATATATAGATATATATAATCTTCACAAAAATGCTATATATATATATATATATATATATATATATCTATATATCTATATATATCTATATCTATATATATATATATATATATATATATATATATATATATATATACACACACACACCTATATTTATATAAAATCTACTGAGCACAGCCACAAAAATAAAATTAAAAATGTATTAAAATGTGTATATATCCTACCTAGTTATTTCTTACGTAATGGTGTCGATTTCAAGGTAGTTCTCAAAGGTATACAATCATTTAATCCGTGGCCAGCATTAGCCCTTAGTCTTAAAAATCCACTGGGCTTCAATTTCTTCTGTTTTCAACCTAGTATCTCCTCCCCTTTTATTTTCAAAATTCATTCCTATAACCATAAAACTAAAACAATGAGTGACATCAGTATTGGCAACATGTTTTTCCAGAGCATTAAACATGCTCCTCTTGCCTACATGGTATAGGTGTTCCCTGATCCTGTCTTTCAACATTGTCAGTTTTTCCGACATAAAATTTGGTACAAACTTTGCACACTGCCAAATATACCACATGCATACTAGTGCAAGTGGTCCTGATATTAAATTTAAACAATTCACCTGTGTCTGTGTGCAAGAAACTGGTGCTACTATTGATATATGAACAAAAAGAACATTTCCTACAAGGCATGGTATGCCCTTGTATAGCAGGTTTGTTATTGTCTCACTTGTTTGTACCAAATTTTATGTTGTAAAAACTGACAGAATGTTGAAAGACAGGATCAGGGAACATCTATACCATGTAGGCAAGAGGAGCATGTTTAATGTTCTGGCGAAACATGTTGCCAATACTGATGTCACGCATAGTTTTAGTTTTATGGTTATAGGAATGAATTTTGAAAATAAAAGGGGAGGAGATACTAGGTTGAAAACAGAAGAAATTGAAGCCCAGTGGATTATAAAACTAAGGGCTAATGCTGGCTACGGATTAAATGATTGTATTCCTTTGAGACCTATCTTGAAATCTAGACCATTACGTAAGAAATAACTAGGTAGAAGATATATATATATATATATATATATTTTTTTTTTTTAATGCATTTTTAATTTTATTTTTGTGGCTGTACTCAGTAGATTTTATATAAATATAGGTGTATATATATATTGCATTTTTGTGAAGATATATATATATATATATATATATATATATATATGTCATGTTTCTTTAAGTTTGCAAATTTTTGTCATGTGATTTTAATTTTGTATTTAAACTGATGTGGTTTTATGTGATATTACACCTGATGAAGCTATTGGTGAAAGCACTTTTGTCCAATTAAATCTACTGCTTTTGAACCTGGAGCCTTGCCTACGCTGATTTTGTGCTAACAATTAGAAATAGTTGAAGGATTTTATCTGAGAAGGGAAGACAGTAAGGGTCAAGTGGGATAAGCTGATTCTTCCAATAGAACATGGCAAACTAGGATTGCCCAATTTGAGGGGGTATTTTAGAGCAACACAGTTAAGGCTCTTATACATAGCACAAGCAGAAAACTGTAATTCATAGTGAAAAGAAGTGATAAAGGGGGTAGCTCAAGAAATGAGAGATTGGGATTTGGATGCAGATTCTTAAGGAGAATAACAAAAATCATACAGAGTATTATATTCATAAAATAGCAGGGAGTATTCCAAGAACTAAACTAGCACGAGAATGGAGAAAAGAGATTCTGCCAGTAGGGATGACTGTGGTCAGGGATACAGATAATAGGCAAGAGGGGCTGGAATTTATAAGAGAAAACTGTCGAAGGAACCAAGGTATTGGGAACAAATAACTTGAAAGGAAAGGGTAATAGAATGAGAAGAGGCCAAGAATGTATTTGGACTGCAGGTTAGAGACTGCCTTCCCTATCAGTGATTGATATCAGAGTATAAGCAAAGAGAAAGAAATAAGGGGCTCTTAAATGATAGCCCAGCACTGGGAGAGTTTTTAATAGTATCTAGAACAGAAGCTGCCATTAAAAAAGGAATAATTAG